>NW_027638375.1:127500-192500 GCF_951216825.1 Electrona antarctica | reverse complement strand
ATAGGAAGTGAAATTGGAACGATACAGTGAAGATTGGGATCATAGGAAGTGAAATTGGAACGATACAGAGAAGATTGGGAGGAACTGAAATTGGAACGATATAGAGAAGATTGGGAGCAAAGTTAGGAAGTGGAATTATGGCAACGAGGACTCCCACATATCCACCAATGCGCAACCGTGTGGCTCATGGATGTCCAGACTGATATAGCTAGATCGATCGATAGTAACCTATCTATCTATCTATCTATCTATCTATCTATCTATCTATCTATCTATCTATCTATCTATCTATCTATCTATCTATCTATCTATCTATCTATCTATCTATCTATCTATCTATCTATCTATCTATCTATCTATCTATCTATCTATCTATCTATCTATCTATCAATCAATCAATCAATCAATCAAGCCAGGGTCAATTTTCTTGTTAGTGAACACCAATGCGTACTCCCACAGTACCCTCCCCAAGTAACCTCAACCGTGAGACTCATGGATGTCCAGACTGAGACCCTTATATATTTGGTCAAGCCAGGGTGCTCCTGTGTCAGCTTCTGCTACACATGAAGATTGGGATCATAGGAAGTGAAATTGGAACGATACCGAGAAGATTGGAATCAAACCAATAGGAAGTGAAATTGGAACGATACAGAGAAGATTGGAATCAAACCAAAAGGAACTGAAATTGGAACGATACAGAGAAGATTGGGATCAAACCAAAAGGAACTGGAATTTTACGTTCCTTTTGTCGATCTGGCGCCAATTTTCTTGTTAGTGCACACCAATGCGGACTCCCACAGTACCCTCCCCAGGTAACCTCAGCCGTGAGACCCCTGGATGTCCACACTGAGATAGATATATCGATCTATAGATAAATCGCTATCTATCTATCTATCTATCTATCTATCTATCTATCTATCTATCTATAATAAAATTGGAACGATACAGAGAAGAATGGGATCAGACCAATAGGAACTGAAATTGGAACGATACATTGAAGATTGGGATCATAGGAACTGAAATTGGAACGATACAGTGAAGATTGGGATCATAGGAAGTGAAATTGGAACGATACAGTGAAGATTGGGATCATAGGAAGTGAAATTGGAACGATACAGAGAAGATTGGGAACATAGGAACTGAAAGTGGAACGATACAGAGAAGATTGGGATCATAGGAACTGAAATTGGAACGATACAGTGAAGATTGGGATCATAGGAAGTGAAAAGGACCCCGACCATTCTTCTCTGTTTTGGCCCGGGCCGCGCAATTTTTTTTTTGGCCCTTCCCGGTCCCCGTGCGCCCGGAGATGAGGGACGCGCCTGGCGCGCCCCGGCGTCGCCCCGTCCGCCCGCGGCGGGCCCAAAGGCCCGATAAGTGGAACGTGTTCCTCCTTCGGCCGGTGCGTTCCTTTTCCGGTGCGTTCCTATTGGACCCGCCCCAATAGAGTCTTTCCCGCCCCCAATAGAGTCTTTTCTACTATTTTTCTACTGTGGGAGGCGCCTCGGCTCAAAGGTGCCCGCCCATGGTGTCCCGAGGTGACCCTGGCCCGAGGTGACCTTGAAAGAAAAAGCCGTGCGCCGAGTGCTATCCGCCGAGCTCGTAGATCTGCTGCTTTCAAACAAAGTGTGACGCCTCTACAATAACGGTGGTTCTCAAAGTGGATTCCGGGAACTCTGTGGGTTCCTTGAGGGGTGTCCAAATGGAGCCGTACAACTCTCTAAGGGCCCTATTAAGCAAGACGAAAAACCCATGCGGTAATACAGATTTCGCCCTCGCTCTGCGCCTTTTCGTATTATGGAAGCCGTGGTGAGCGCTCACTCATATGGAATACCACGTTCCTGCATAATTTAGCATTGGGGGAGTGTCCATATGTTAATTATTTTCGCTTTGCGCTAATTTGCTATTAAGCCCCTTGACCTAAAAACACTCAGCGCATACCGATTCCGCCTGGGTCTGACCACGTCTTAAAAGCAAAAAGCACTGTTTGATTTTACACTTGAGCGGCTCTGGAGTGCTGCTGGAGTGTTGCCATGTCTGTTTTCTTTTTCTGCAAAGTTGCTTGTAAATATTGGTAGTTGTGGTTGCTTTTCTTGTTTCTAAAGTGCTTATTTGGGCTTTCCTCCTAATGTTGTTTAAACCAGTGATCCTCACACAGCGACATTCCCATGTCAAGGACCCCCAGATGAATGCATTTGCCCAACTAAGCCAGTGACCCCCATGACAGATTTGTGTTTTTAAATGTTTCAATAACATTTTTCAAAAATATTCTTATTTTTTTCAAAGATTACTTTTGAAAATAGCAGATCTACCAGCTCACAATGCATCACATTCATTCATTAAAACAATGAACTCTGACTGCAGGGGGATATATATTTATAATGATCATTATAACAATGTGCAAGAAAATATGTAAAAAGAAGGAAGAACTTTATTCATTATTTATTTGTGGACAATCAAAATATGCTGGAAATTTTAATGTGGTGTCATTAAAAGGAATCTTGATATGGCAGACTCACTATCTAGAAAATAAAAACATGGCACTTCATTTAAAATAGGTTGCAGACCCCTGTTATATGCGATTCTTTAGGGAGTATGTTTATAGACCTATTTACTTGTTTCTATGAGACATGGCAACAGCAGGAGACGAGCTTTCTGGCTCAAACGTTCAAACGTTTAGATTGTAAAGGGTCATATATCGCTCATTTCTCAACCTTTAAAAAAAAATAAAACATCTCCATAATCACTGGGAAGTTAGCTTTCATATGCTGTATCACACCCGACTCAATTCTTCTTCAATAAAATGCTACGAGCGAAGACCATAACATTGGGGCCGCAGCAATACGCATGGCGCACGTATGGCATTTCAACTCATTCCTTCGTCGTGACTCGAATAAAATAAACGTTATTTTACTGGTGTTTTTCAATAGAAACAAATAAAGAGCGTGTGTGCAACAGTCAGTGCATATACGTGCATGCACTATAGGCTATATTTCCTCCTTGTCGCGATGGTGAGCTGAGCTCTTCACAGCCCGTTTGTCTTTCATATTATTCTTGTAATATTTGATATTATAAACACTCATGGTTCTCTCATTTCTCAACCGTTTTTTAAAATGTAAAAATCCCCATATTCCTTAGGAATCTTGCTTTCATTCGCTGTATGGTACATGGTTCTATTTTTATCGAATTAAACAATATCAAACGAACTTGTATGTTCGGGGGTTAGACGATTCTGGGAACATTACGCATGGATTGCCAATTTGCCAGCCAATGCTGCGTATCTACTCGCAGTTCCATTCCGATCAGGTATAGGTAGGTGCCATTTCAAAGTCTTAGTTATTCATTTATGAATCAAATCAACTAGAATAAAGATTTTTACAGCTGTTTTTCATGCTTAGAACAGAAACAAATTAAGTGATGATGTGCGTATATCTCCCTCCCTTAGCATATGGCTGCGCCGCTGTAATGACTTTCCAATGAAAACTGCAAGTTACTTAACAAAATAGACATAGGCCTACAAGCTATGCACATCATGGCTGTGACAGCTTGTGGATCTGTTCTTTTGAGGCATAAAGGTGACAGCATGCAGTGCAATATGAATAATTAACCCAAATGTGACAAAGTCATGTCATGTCTATGGTGCCAGTCTGCAGAAATGTAATACCACTTGCCGAAAAGGGCGCATTCCATGAGGACATCAGCTGGTGTCGTAAAGAGAATAGTACGGACATGTTCATTGGGTAAGCCTCAAAACTCCCTGAAACACTCCCATGACTAATTCAAGGCCGTTTTGCTCACACCACGGGGTGTCGAAAGCGCTTCTTACCTGGCCCATAATTGTAATATGACATTGCACCCGCCCCCACGTCTTAAAAACTGTAAAATTATATGTAATTAGATTCCACTTGCTTAATAGGGCCCTAACTCTTCTAAGTGCAAAGTCACACACATGGCCAGTCGGCAGGAGAGACAGGTTTATTTTCCCTTTTTACCTCCTTTATGATGAATTCCTGTTCTGTTCTTTGTCTATATAGAAGTGTCTATTTGTACGTCTCTAAATGTTTTGATGAAACTGGGAAAAGGGGGATGAATGGGAATGAACATGTACATATGACAGTCTTTGTAGCCTATCACACAGAAACCCCCAGCCAGGTGAGAGATCTAAACACTGGTGCTAGAGAAAAGCATAGCCAATGGCGCACTCTCCTGGGCCAGGTGTGCAACTGCAGATAAGTTCCCAACATGGTATGTGGCGTGTGAAGTGAAGTGAAACACGCCAATGGGAGACTACATGAACGGAGCAAGTGAAACAGAGACTTGGTGCATGTAAAAAAGAAAAGAAAATCAGTATTCTGAAGTTTGTCTGTCAATAATTGTATATTAATAGTATAGCTAAATCTGATTTAACGGTATTATGGTTGTGAGCTTGTAGATCGGCTAATGTCCCAGTTCAAAGGTAAGTAATGTTCAAAGGTACGGGACAATTCTAGTCTTTCTTATCAATCAATGGAAGGGATGGAACCAGATCATTTAAAATCCTGGCTATGCCAATAAAGGAAACTAGAAGCTTTTTTTGTTTGTCTTCCTTTCATAATGCAGCAGCATAGATAGCAAAACATTTAAAAAAAATAGACAGCAGGCATTTTCTTCCTCTTTTCCGCTGTGGACCTGTCCCACAGGGAGTCACTGAGGGACAGAGGAGGAACCTGGCTAGAAGAAGGATGGGGAGGAGAGGGGTGGAGCCAGGGACCAGAGAGGGTCGAAGGCCATTGTTAAATCATCATTTAGTATTTATTTTTTAAACAATACTGTGGTGCCCAGACTTCTAACTCTCTCAACGGTTCAATTACTGTGAAACATCGGCATTATACAGTTATAGCCTACTGTAGTCTCCCATTGGCGTGTTTCACTTCACTTCACACACCACATACCGGTTCCTATTAAGCAAGTGGAATCTAATTACATATAATTTTACAGTTTTTAAGACGTGGGGGCGTGTGCAATGTCATATTACAATTATGGGCCAGGTAAGAAGCGCTTTCGACACCCCGTGGTGTGAGCAAAACGGCCTTGAATTAGTCATGGGAGTGTTTCAGGGACTTTTGAGGCTTACCCAATGAACATGTCCGTACTATTCTCTTTACGACACCAGCTGATGTCCTCATGGAATGCGCCCTTTTCGGCAAGTGGTATTACATTTCTGCAGACTGGCACCATAGACATGACATGACTTTGTCACATTTGGGTTAATTATTCCTATTGCACTGCATGCTGTCACCTTTATGCCTCAAAAGAACAGATCCACAAGCTGTCACAGCCATGATGTGCATAGCTTGTAGGCCTATGTCTCTATTTTGTTAAGTAACTTGCAGTGTTCATTGGAAAGTCATTACAGCGGCGCAGCCATATGCTAAGGGAGGGAGATATACGCACATCATCACTTCATTTGTTTCTGTTCTAAGCATGAAAAACAGCTGTAAAAATCTTTATTCTAGTTCATTTGATTCATAAATGAATAACTAAGCCTTTGAAATGGCACCTACCTAAACCTTTCAGATCGGAATGGAACTGCGAGTAGATACGCAGCATTGGCTGGCAAATTGGCAATCCATGCGTAATGTTCCCAGAATCGTCTAACCCCCGAACATACAAGTTCGTTTGATATTGTTTAATTCGATAAAAATAGAACCATATACCATACAGCGAATGAAAGCAAGATTCCTAAGGAATGTGGGGATTTTTACATTTTAAAAAACGGCTGAGAAATGAGAGAACCATGAGTGTTTATAATATCAAATATTATAAGAATAATATGAAAGACAAACGGGCTGTGAAGAGCTCAGCTCACCATCCCGACAAGGAGGAAATATAGCCTATAGTGCATGCACGTATATGCACTGACTGTTGCACACACGCTCTTTATTTGTTTCTATTGAAAAACACCAGTAAAATAACGTTTATTTTATTTTATTTCATTCGAGTCACGACGAAGGAATGAGTTGAAATGCCATACGTGCGCCATGCGTATTGCTGCGGCCCCAATGTTATGGTCTTCGCTCGTAGCATTTTATTGAAGAAGAATTGAGTCGGGTGTGATACAGTGTATGAAAGCAAACTTCCCAGTGATTAAGGAGATGTTTTAATTTTTAAAAAAGGTTTAGAAATGAGCGATATATGACCCTTTATAATCTCAACGAGAAAGCCAGAAAGATCGCTGTTGCCATGTCTCATAGAAACAAGTAAATAGGTCTATAAACATACTCCCAAAAGAATCGCATATAACAGGGGTCTACAACCTATTTTAAATGAAGTGCCATGTTTTTATTTTCTAGATAGTGAGTCTGCCATATCAAGATTCCTTTTAATGACACCACATTAAAATTTCCAGCATATTTTGATTGTCCACAAATATAAAGTTCTTCCTTATTTTTACATATTTTCTTGCACATTGTTATAATGATCATTATAAATATATATCCCCCTGCAGTCAGAGTTCATTGTTTTAATGAATGAATGTGATGCATTGTGAGCTGGTAGATCTGCTATTTTCAAAAGTAATCTTTGAAAAAAGTGACAATAAGAATATTTTTGAAAAATGTTATTGAAACATTTAAAAACACAAATCTGTCATGGGGGTCACTGGCTTAGTTGGGCAAATGCATTCATCTGGGGGTCCTTGACATGGGAATGTCGCTGTGTGAGGATCACTGGTTTAAACAACATTAGGAGAAAAGCCCAAATAAGCACTTTAGAAACAAGAAAAGCAACCACAACTACCAATATTTACAAGCAACTGTGCAGAAAAAGAAGCCGCTTATAATAAACAGCAAACAGACATGGCAACACTCCAGCAGCACTCCAGAGCCGCTCAAGTGTAAAATCAAACAGTGCTTTTTGCTTTTAAGACGTGGTCAGACCCAGGCGGAATCGGTATGCGCTGAGTGTTTTTAGGTCAAGGGGCTTAATAGAAAATAGCGCAAAGCGAAAATAATTAACATATGGACACTCCCCCAATGCTAAATTATGCAGGAACGTGGTATTCCATATGAGTGAGCGCTCACCACGGCTTCCATAATACGAAAAGGCGCAGAGCGAGGGCGAAATCTGTATTACCGCATGGGTTTTTCGTCTTGCTTAATAGGGCCCACCATGTTGGGAACTTATCTTTTTGCACACCTGAGTTGCACACCTGGCCCAGGAGAGTGCGCCATTGGCTATGCTTTTCTCTAGCACCAGTGTTTAGATCTCTCACCTGGCTGGGGGTTTCTGTGTGATAGGCTACAAAGACTGTCATATGTACATGTTTGCCCTCTAGTATCAAAGTTAGTTGAACTTTTCCTAATCAACTTCACAGTAGGATATGTGCAATATACAACAATAACAGATATCCATTTTGTATGACTATGAAATCTAACTAAAACCAAAGGCCTACATTTTAGGGCATTTGAAAGAAATACAATAAACAAGGTTCAAGGTTGTACTTTATTTTTTACATCTTGTGTACAGGTACATAAGCTTTTTTTGTTTGTCTTCCTTTCATAATGCAGCAGCATAGATAGCAAAACATTTAAAAAAAATGCACAGCAAGCATTTTCTTCCTCTTTTCCGCTGTGGACCTGTCCCACAGGGAGTCACTGAGGGACAGAGGAGGAACCTGGCTGGAAGAAGGATGGGGAGGAGAGGGGTGGAGGGACCAGAGGGGGTCGAAGGCCATTGTTAAATCATCATTTAGTATTTATTTTTTAAACAATACTGTGGTGCCCAGACGTCTAACTCTCTCAACGGTTCAATTACTGTGAAACATCGGCATTATACAGTTATAGCCTACTGTAGTCTACCTGGCCTAACCTTTTCACAAAAGAAGGCTTAGAGAATCATACAGTATTATAAATCAGAAGTAACCTGTATGCCTAACCAAAGGCTTATTGTACTCAGCTAGGGACAGTGTGGGACTGTGGGTGTGGCTGAGCTTGGAGCTCTCTCTGCATTCTGAAGGAACATACAACAAGTGGGTGGACTTCTGCTCCACACAGGATGAGCCATATGAGCTAATACTATCTAAATATCACACCTCTGCAGGGGGTGGAAGACCCTGGCCGTGGAATGTGTGGGACTACAAGTGTGGAAAAACATGCACAAAAACAAAATAAATCAAAAATCAAACCGTAATGAGTATATAGTATAGTGTAATATGAATGTTAAGATAATATACAGTGTAGTAATATAGTGTCATATTTCTAATCCATGTCTTTACTGTTTAGTTCCATGGGTGAATATAGTTTAACCCCAAATCAACATTAAATTAATTAATACCTTTATTGCACAGTCAACTCATGTTTTAGTGCTTAAGAAGACTGAAACTTCTGCTCACATGCTGCTTTGCCTGTTGTGGTGGAAGAAGTCTCTGAAGACTAATAAATGTATTTTGAGCCTGTAGATCAGCTATTTTCTTTGTACTTTCACTTGTGCTTTACATAATAGAAATAGAAAAATATTTCTATTAATGATACTATTCCATTTTTTCAAAACCTTGCATCTATAAGTGCCTAAAAAAACACACACACACACACACACACACACACAGTAAATAAAGAAAATATATTAAACACCAAGAATAAACACACTTAAACACCAAGAATACACACTCTTAAACCCCAAGAATACACACACTTAAACCCCAATAATATACACACACACACACACACACTTGCTGGGCCTGGTTTCAAACGTTGAGTCTTTTTTCAGCCAGCCAGACCTCCACAGACTTGCACTCGTGCATGGTGCAAAAGCACCCAGAGCCACGGAGAAAGCTGTGTCCATAGTCTTTGTTCTTTGGCTGTCCGCACAGCCAACACAAACAGCTATTACCGTAGCTCCTACCGCGCTTCACTCTCCAGGCGGTGGTCCTCGGAAGCCTGGAATCGTCAGCCCCCCGTTCCTTCAGCCACTTGACCCTGCCCGCCTGGTTCATGTCTGTGATTGGGCAATAGTATTCGCCCTTGAAATAGGCATGGCCCGTCTCTGCCTTCCTAGCAAGGCCACATTCAGTGCAGGGGTCACCGGCCTTCTGCCCTCCATTGGTGTGCTGCGCGAGGACCGCCCTGTCCTTCTCCTCCCTTTTCTTCCTCCTGTAGATGGTGCATCTTGTGGGGAGAGCAGAGGAGGAGGAATGTGGCCTTGACGGACCAGCCTGTGATGGACCAGCTTCGGGCAATGCGTCCTCTTCTCCAAGGCGGCCTGAATGAAGTACAGAGTAGTGAGATGACAATAAGATTACATAAGGCTAAAATTTAATTGTAGTGAGTGAGTGAGTGAGTGAGTGAGTGAGTGTACCTTTCATTTGTTCGACTGCCGATGATTTGGCTTCGCGTGGCAGAGCTTCAGGAAGATATATGATGAAATTAAATACTTTAGACAGTAGGCACTTAGGAGTACACATCAAACAATAACACGCTCTAATATATACACACCATGTCTGGGTTTCTTTTCCGAGCTGGAGGAGCTGGTTGAGGTGGATTCGTCATAGTCCACTATAACACAGAAAATTGGAAGTCTCATCACAACAGGCAGCTTTTCAGAGCTGGTTGAGGTGGAGTCATCAGAGTCGACTATAATAGAGAAAATTGGAAGTGTCATCTTAACCACAAAAGGCATCAAACTGTAAAAATAGCTGATCTACCACTATATCACTATACCTATTTCACATGCTCACAATGTTATAATATTCACCTATTCTGTTTGTTTTGAAGGACCTTTTCCTGCCGGAGCTTTTCATAACCACAGAGGGCGGGAGGCAGTCTGTGTCAACTGTAATAGAGACATTTTTAATTTTGTTAGGCTTTTTACACACACGCACACATCAAACTGTGAAAATATCTGATCTATGCTCACAATACCATTATGAAATAATTTGAATGCCATTTGTTATTTTTTAAATAAACACTGAAACATGATTTGACTGTAAAGCTATAGCCAATAAATATTTATTGTACCTTGTGAAGTCTGTTTTGTATACTCCTTTGCATACTCCTTATTAGGGCACCACAGATTTCCTGTAGATGTAGATATGTAATGTCATAAACCCTTTCTGTACTGACGCTACCATACACACACATACAGCGAGAGAACATAGAATTTGCATTGTATTTCTATATTAAAATAGGGAAATTGAAACAAACCTGCACAAAAAGCACACGCTAGTCTGAACAGACTGACGGTGCACGTCTTCATCTTCATCATGTTCGTTTTCAGATCTGCTGGAAGATAATAGAATATATTTTTCATTATAGACACACACACTGTAACAATGCAGATCTTCATCAGTCACATACATACATCTTGGAACCACACTGCTCTCTTCAACCATCTTCTGTCCTTCTCCCTGGTCCATCGTCAGTGCAGTGAGAAACTTCTAATAACTGTCTCAATTTAAAGGCCCCAGAAGGATGACCCTCCCTGTTCTCCACACAGCAGGAGGTTGAGAAGGAGATAACATGAAAGCCATCGTTTGTGTTGTGTCAACAGCTAGGGTACCATTGAATCCCTCAATTAGCTTTTAAAATTAAGTATGTGGTATTTCCTGCTACAGTGCAGTTTTGCAAAGGCAAACACATCTGATGTCATTTTACATGATATAATTTGTATAGCAACTCTTATTGACAATAATCAGTAGATCAAAGGGCGACCAAAAGCTCACCTTTCCCTCTTTCTATTTTGCAGGTGAAGTCTTATAGGTGATAACAAAGTTTATTACATGGCTTGGTTGAATGCTTGATTCTGATTGGTCAATCGCTTAATTCAGCGGTGAGTTATCTCATGATAATGACCGCTCCGCTGTATAATGACCGCTGCCTAATCAAACCCTCTGAGCACCACCAGCTGCGCGGCTGCGCCCGCTTGATTTACTGCCGTTTCCAACATAACAGCCATGTAAACACACACACTACTGACACACAATGTAATTTACAGCTAAACATTGCTCTTAAAAATGTTTTTGAAAACATTTGAGCGAGAAATAGACGAAGCAGCTGGACCCGAAAATGGATTCTATTTGATCAACTCACTTCCTTGTTTTCCGACAGTGCTTCAGCCCTGCAGCTGGGCAGACGCAGCCAGCGCGAAGTTATGGAATACTTTTTTTGTTGTGTTTTGGATCAATGGATTAATTTATGTTAGTTAGCCATGTAATAAGCGGGATAATATCTGGCTAGGTGGTCATTGTCGGGAGATAATTCACCTTCAGGGAGTGTAACCACCTCGGCTTCGCCTCGGTGGTTAAACTCCCTGTCGGTGAATTATCTCCCGACAATGACCACCTAGCCAGATATTATCCCTTACATAACCAATGCTAACCATAACATACCATGCATGTCCTCCTTCTCTCCTCTATCCCCAGACGAGGTCCTGAAACTAGTCACATCCACTAGACCTACCACCTGTCCTCTTGACCCCGCCCCGTCTCCAATCTTCCAGACCATCGCACCTGACCTGCTCCCCTTCATCACCTCCATTATCAACACCTCATTAACCTCAGGCTGTGTCCCATCTGCCTTCAAGTCAGCCAGGGTATCACCACTCCTCAAAAAACCAACTCTTGACCCCTCAGATGTCAAGAACTACAGACCGGTATCACTCCTTTCCTTTCTTTCCAAAACCCTTGAACGTGTTGTCTCTAACCAGCTTTCTCTCCATCTCTCACAGAACAACCTGCTGGATCCCAACCAGTCAGGATTCAAGAAGGCACACTCCACGGAAACTGCACTCCTCGCAGTCACAGAAGCACTACATGCTGCCCAGGCTGCTTCCCACTCTGCAGTCCTGATTCTCCTAGATCTATCGGCGGCATTTGACACAGTGAACCACCAGCTGCTCCTAGGCACCCTAGCTGATCTAGGCATCGGCGGGACGGCGCTGAAGTGGTTCTCCTCCTACCTCTCTGACCGGACTTACCAGGTTTCTTGGAAAGGTTTGCTATCATTCCCCCGCACCCTCCAAACTGGGGTCCCACAGGGATCTGTACTTGGTCCCCTCCTCTTCTCACTGTACACTAAATCCCTTGGCACCATCATCTCTGCTCACAATATATCCTATCACTGCTATGCCGATGACACACAACTGTTTCTATCCTTCCCCCCCTCTGCCACCCAGGTAGAAGAACGCATCACTGCATGCCTGGCTGACATCTCACAGTGGATGTCTTCCAACCACCTCAAGCTGAACCCAGACAAGACTGAGCTTCTGTTCTTCCCAGCTAAGTCCTGCCCTATGCGGGAGCTAACTATCTCCGTAGACAACGCCCTGGTAAAGTCTGTCCCGACAGCCAGGAACCTTGGTGTTGTCCTGGACAGTCAGCTCTCGTTCAAAACACACATCACAGCTGTCACTAGATCCTGTAGGTTTACACTCTACAACATACGACGAATTAGACCGTTCCTCACCCAGGAGTCAGCCCAGCTCCTAATCCAGACAACAGTCTTGTCAAAACTTGACTATTGTAACTCCCTCCTTACTGGCCTACCGGCATGTGCACTTAAGCCCCTCCAACTGATCCAAAATGCCGCAGCCCGCTTGGTCTTCAACCAGCCAAAATTCTCACACGTCACCCCCCTTCTCCGCTCCCTCCATTGGCTCCCGGTCGCTGCCCGCACAGAATACAAAACTCTGATGCTGGCATTCAAAGCAACCAAAGGCATGGCCCCCCCATATCTCACAAGTATGATCGTACCCTACAAACCCTCCCGCGCACTCAGATCAGCCAACGCAGGGAAGCTGGAGGTACCTTCACTAAAAACGCCGGGACAACGCTCCACACGTCCCAAACTCTTCTCCCTTCTGGCTCCAAAACTATGGAATGCACTTCCCATCACAGTCAGAACTGCAGCCTCACTCCCAATCTTCCGCCGTAGTCTGAAAATCCACCTCTTCAGACTCCACCATGGCCCGTAGCACTTGCCCTAGCCTAGCCCCTTAGATAGCACACTATGTAGACTTAGATAGTATTTTAAACAGACTTATAGCTTGTTACGTAGACAGCTCTAGAATTGCACTTCATGTAGTCATAGCACTTTATAGTACACATGTATAATATATTATATAGTATAGTATAGCATATATAGTTTACATATATACTCCACTGTTACGTTCTTAGTCTACGCATGATTCATGATAACTACGTTTTTTATATATGTGATGTATGCCATGCTTTTGTTATTGCTTAATGTAAGTCGCTCTGGATTAAGAGCGTCTGCTAAATGCCTAAATTGTAAATTGTATAGGGGGCACATAATCAGGGAAGATCTATGTGATGATGATGATGATGATGATGATGATGTGCGCCAGTGCTGTAAGCTACATGGGCAAGCCAACATGCTGGCACAAAAGTTTTATATGTGTACAGACAATGTTAAAATAGCTAATAACTAGTGTGACTAGTAATGTACCCACCTTTCATGCTGTACTGAGGAATTCTATGATTAGATTCATGTGTAGACTGAAGGAATCAAGGAATGTATTAATTATGGCCTTAACAGGGATCACACAGAGTGATACAATCTTTGTCATGTTTCTGGAAACACTGGAGGCAATGTTTATGTGTTTAATTGACAAGGACTGTCTGGAGTGAAAATAGCCTGATACAGATAGGCTATCTCTGTGTTGTTTTGTTTTTGTTGTTTTGACTGTGTCTTGTTTTTCCCTGTTGTTTGTAGATGGATCCATTGTGTCTGAAATAAAGTTTTCAATCAATTACCCACAGTTTGAATAGTGTTGAATTAAAGCTGCAATTAATACAGGCCATTCAGAAAAAATAACATTCAACTCTGGTTATCACACAAGGTCACAAGGTCGGCACAAATTGAATTGATGCAAATTAAGTATTTTATTATTATGAAGCACATTTCCAAGGGATTGGCCATGCTGTGTACATTGTACAACAGCTAGTGCATAGTTGATAATTAACATATAAATACATAATAAATAAATAATAATAAACAGTGCAAACAATAATAAACGAAAACATATATACAGTCATATACAGTCGATCAGTGCGTCATAATAAAGTGAATTACTGCGTCTCATCAAGGAAAAACAAGACAAATAAGGTCAACAGTGCAAAACCAAACAAAAACAAGTGGTCCAAATATCACTGCAAGAATGCATGAGAACCTTTCAGCGCACAAAGGACTCTCACACCTGCGAATTGGGAGGGAGAATCTCTTTCCTTCCCGCAGTTGCTGCAGTTGCTGGAGTACTCAATTATCTCAGTCTAGATGGATGGGGTGGGAGGAGGAATTCATCAGGATCGTTTCCAGCTTAGTTGCAGTTCTCACCCCCCCCCCCCATATCTTTGAATATATATTCAAAGATTTGCACACATTTGCAAAATAAAAAAGCAGATCTACAAGCTCTTAGCTCATAATCTAATGTTGTGGTAGTTGTACCGTTAACATAATTGGAGCTTGAAGGAAGTATAACCCCAATCTATGTAATTGTCATGTTATTATGAAATATCACAATGCAATGTTTCCCGCCATCATCTGGCCGTGCTGTGTACAGTCAATCATCGTATTAAACACAATATGTTATAGATGACACCTCCATGATAAAACATGAACAACATGTGAATTATGGCCATGTAATTATGGCCATGTACTTCTTGAAACACTTGTGTCTTACAACTTTAAATGAACTTTTTTCAATATCCAAACTATGTTCTAAGAACTCTTCAATGTTACTGTGCACTGGCAACATCAATTCAGTGGAATTACAGTCCTGCACTAATAATCAAAGTCCCTCTTGTTCTTTACAAGCTCCCCCCTCTGGGATCAATAAAGTTAAGCCAGCACAACGCCTATTCAGAATACAATAAAGTACAAATTCATGTTTGCATGTGAGCTGAATGTGGTTTCATGTTTAGCACACTCTCTGGAAGTCATACGTATAGTGAATATTACTTACACACTTTCCTTGACTTTTCAACAAGCCCTGGGGTTTTTCAAATAATTGAGCATTGCTTTGGTTTAACAAGCAACAACAACAATTATTTAAATAGCATTTTCTAATGTTTTGGGGCAGCTGTACTGCTACTCGTGAACAGAATTAGACCTTGAACTAAAACAATAAATTATAACCACATCTCCCCCCCATCGTTCAAAGCACCTTTTTTAACTCACTGATGCCTGTGTCCCAAGCGATGACACCAGTTACACAAGTAGCTGTGTACATTGCCCTATGGAATGGAATGGACCGATGTTAGTCTGGTGTCTCTTCTCAGACCTGCCTGCCATGGATGCTCCTACGCAGTAGAGCTCTGAGCGTCCTCAACACACACAAGCCTCCATACCTCTTCAAGGTCTCGGTCCACATGGAGGGGAACAGGAACTATATACAAGGGGGGAACGTCCATGACCACCCAGCGAAGTGACTCAGTGTCCTATGCGCACATCACCACTATTAGCGTCTCTCATGTCTGCCAGCCACTGTGATGCACTCTTCCCAGGGTGCAGCGTAGGGAGGACACGGAGGCCCAGGGAAGAGGGACAGTACAGTACGTGTCCCAGTAGTCTGTGTGTGTGGGGGGGGGGGGGGGGGGGGGGGGGGGCAGTGTGGCAGGGCAGCTGGCAGAATGGGCACTGGGGTGGGCCATCTTCGCTGGGTGGCCAGGCGTGTAAAAAAAAAAGAAAGAAAGAAAAAACAAAAAAAACAAAAAACAGCAGGGCTTGCTTGCTGGCTGGCCCTTTGTCTGTCTGGCTGTCTGTCTGGCTGGCTGGGTGGGTGGCTGGCTGGCTGGCTGGGTGGCTGGCTGGCTGGGTGGCTGGCTGGCTGGGTGGCTGGCTGGCTGGCTGGGTGGCTGGCTGGGTGGCTGGCTGGGTGGGTGGGTGGGTGGGTGGCTTCACTCTGCATGAACAAAAGGTTTACAAATAGATGAGAGGCAATGTCACAGATATTTGTGATTAGCTGTTTTTATACCAAACACATTGAAAAGATGACATTATGGACAAATTAGGCCAACTTACTTTTAGGCTCAGCAGCCCTCTTCTCAGCCAGCCATTCCTCCACCGAGCGGCCTCCGGTCCTTGAGCAGTAGTGCTCTGTCTTGTACCGGCTGTGGCCATTGTCTTTGGTCTTGGGCAGGCCACAGCTCTTACAGATCCGCTGCACGTTCTGTCGGGGGTCCTTGACGACCAAGCCTCTGGCTCTGTCCTTCTCCACCTCCTCCATCCTCCTCTTCCGATAAAAGAGGGTGGTGTGTGGAGTGGAGGAGCCAGGGGTGGCAGCAGCAGCAGTAGCAGCAGCAGCACCAGGACGGATATGAACAGGAGGATGAGAACGAAGAGGAGCAAGAGGACGAAGAGGAGGAGCAGCAGGAGGAGGAGCAATAAAGGAGAGGAGTAATAGAGGAGCAGGAGGACCAGATGCTGTCGTTACCGTTGCTGCAGCAACAGGAGGAGCAGCAGCAGCAGCAGCAGCAACAGGAGGAGCAGGAGGAGCAGCAACAGGAGGAGCAGCAGCAGCAGCAGGAGCAGCAGCAGCAGGACCTCTTGTTCCCCTCCTCACTGCCAGACCAGTGGTGTCCACTGGCAGGTGGAAGGTGAACGGCTGGTCTGGCTGCACCGCCTCCTTCTGCAGCCGTTTGGCTGCTGGAAGCTCCTCAGCTGCAGTGAGGCCAGCGCTCGGCCCGGGCACGGATATGGAGATGACGTCCCTGCTCATCTCATCGCTCCTCTTGTTATACCTGATGTAAATGAATACTTATTGTATTAAAATTATTGTTCAATTGCTAACATTCTTCTGTCACCTTTTGATCAGCTAGATGAGGCATGTCTTACCACTGGCGAACGGTGCGCTCGTTCACATTGTACAGCTGCATCGGGGCATCTCTTTTGAGGGTGTCACAGCTGAGCACCAGCTGGGCTATTCTGTGGTACACCCTCACAATGAGATCCCACCGATACAGCTGCTTATTCCACACCTTCTTGGCGGTGTAGTGGAAGCGCGTCAGCTCTAGGAGGATGGCCGTCACCAGCCTGCTGGCATCAGGGGACCCAGCAGAACCTGCCCCCTTTCCCAGGACGGAGCTGGACACAAAGAAATGTTGCGTGTTAGATAAATAAATACAATAAATACAAAGCACATTTTTAGATATACATGCAGCTAACAGCTATCACTCACCGCTTCAGACTGTCCACGCCAGCAATGGAGGCCTTCCGCCCGGTCTTACCAGCCTTGAACATGCCCTTGTTCAGGCTGTCGGGGGAAGGACACCGGCGCCTTGTCCCTGGCAGACAGTTTCTGCCAGAGGGCAGTCATTACAGCCGCTTGGCTGGGCCGCACATAGGCCGAGTTGCGCAGCCTCACCACCTCCTTGGCGAGGTGCACAACATGATGGTACCCGGGGTGACCATCAGGCCCGATTACGTCCTGCGACAGAGGCCATAAAAAAACGCCATGAAGTCAAATTGACTGCAAACATTTATGATAAAGAATAAATGGATGAAATACATTGATCTGTTCACCTCCTCCTCCTCCACGGCAGTTTGGAGAAGCTGGTGGTGGTGCTCGAGGTGCTCCAGGGAGAGTGCCTGCTGCAGCTCATCCTCAAAACCCTCGTCTGCCTCCTCCATCCAGGTCTCGTCCACCAGCTCGTCTGCCGCGGGTGGAGCGTCGGGGTCTCTGCCAGTGTCCTCCAGCACTGCGCCCGTCTGGGAATACAGGTACTCCACCCCGATGAGTTCCCCTGAACACATCACAACACAGTGAAATCAGTTCACTTGGCACAAGACAGTGAGGACAAAATGAAAGCACCTGTCCTCAATATGTTACCTGTGTACTCCCTGGGCTGGGTGTAGTTCTCCACCAGGATCTGACCCATCAATGCCTGCGTGAGCTGGGCAAAGCCATGCTGCAGCTTGGCACTGTAGGCAAAGAAAATCAAGTATGTTCATATAGCACTTTACACACCCAGAGACAGTATTAAAGGGTGTGTGTGTGTGTGTGTGTGTGTGTGTGTGTGTGTGTGTGTGTGTGTGTGTGTGTGTGTGTGTGTGTGTGTGTGTGTGTGTGCGCGTGCGTACTTGTAGCAACGCAGGTTGGAGCTTCGGCCACCCTCCACTGCATCCCTGCCACGGTCCTCATTCCACCTGGCCAACCCCTCCAGCAGGTAGACCTGAAAGTGGAGGCCGTTGGCTGAGTAGCCTGGAACATGGAGTAGGTTGGGGTTATAAAACATTAATATAAAGCCGGCAACATGCTTTTATCCTTTCTGTAATGGCTGCTTTATACTATGTTGCAGATCATGTCTCACGTCCAAACTAGCTGATCTACAAGTCCCTAGTAGATTGTCTATTTGTCCATTTTCAATGTGAGAAACATGCACACAGCTAAGAATAGGTCAGACATAAGTTGACAACACTTACCTGGAATGAACCGGCAGACATGTAGGTGGAAGGACTCCAGAGAGGTGGAGACTCTAGCACACCGGTAGACAGGGAGCCTGACCCCTCCCTTGGTCATCTCCCGTGTCTGGGTGTAGAGCTCCACACCCTCTGGGTCCCCGATGCAGTGGAGATGGCGACACTGCACGGCCCAGATATCATCCATACGCTCCTGGTGGATGAGCGGGACCCCCATGGTGTCCTTCATGTCCCTGAAGGAGTCCAGCACCTCCTGGATGAGCCGCTCCATCTCTGCCGCACTGCGCGTGCGGCGGCGGCAGTGACGGGCCAGCTCCTTGGCGGAGACACTGAGGTGGACGCCGCTCCCCTCCTCGGACTGCTTGGCATCTTCAAGGCGGGCCACGTCGCCACTGTCCCACTCGAACATGGCAATCGACAGCCGCGCCATGAAGAGGCCGTACAGCTGGTGGCTGTAGGTGGTGACACCCCTGGCGAAGCGTCGCATGAGATGCCACACATCGAGCCTGACCACCAGCTGGTCCCACTCGTGGAACAAGTGCTTGAGCTGGCACTGTCCCACGGTGGAACAGCAGTCCCGGTCCACGTACAAGACCTTAGGAGGGGCCATGCCTGCCTCTCTGTACCGCCGCATCAGACCGGCTGCCATTGGCTGGAGACCCTCACCCTCCTTCTCCGTGAGCACTGAGATGAGCACCTGCCCGTGCTCATTGCCCACGTTGGTCAGCCAGGCAGCCGTGTCTGAATCAGCGCCCGCAAGTTTCTTGGTGATCTAAAAACAAAAATATAACAAAACATACATTAGAAAAGGACTGGCCTGTAATGTCGACTTTGATTACACAGAATAAGTCAAGGCGTGCTTTGTTGACCTGGTGGATCACTGTCTGTACTTGCATCCCCTTCTCCCCCACTCCACCACTACTACATGTCTTTGCCGAAAATAGCCGATCTACAAGCTCTCGCAACACAACGGATTTTGAGCTTGTAGATTTGTTATTTTTGCTAGGGTGTCAGTCAGTCAGGCTTACCGTGAGTGATAATAAATGCTGTTATAATGAAAGCTTGCCTTCTTGGTGGAGTCCATTTTCAGGATCTCCCCGAAGACGGAGGTGACCCTAGCCTTCGACTCCTCCAGCCTGGTGCAGGCGTCCCTGACGTAGGCAGAGAGGAGCCATGCCACGCAGGGAACCGCCTGCATGGGAGGCAGGGCCACCGCCGCCCCCTGACGAACACCAAGCCAGTCTGGAAACTTGCGGAGTACAGAGAGGTAGAGCACGGAGCGCGACATCCACTCCTCAGTGTGCTGCTCCAGGAGGTGAGCGCGCAGGCGAGACGGACTGTTGCCCAGAGTCCGCTCCCTCAGCGCTGTCACCACCCGCTTGTCACAGGACAACCTGGGGCAAAGATTCAAGACTATTTGTCACGCACACAAGTATATGCTGTGGAATTTTAACATTAGATGCTCCAAAAACTGTCCATATTGTCTGCTTACTTGTACGTGAGAACAGCTGGGAATTCCCTCTGGTGAGGAAGGTCCAGCTGCTCCAAGATGTCCTGTGTCCAGGCTGCCACCTTCTTGTGACACGAACAGCATTCCAGGTACTCCGTGCCCAAGAAGTACCAGCCATTCGTGTCCAAGACCCTCCGGACAGTCTGGTACACCCCAGCGGAGCCGAGATGCGCCTTGCAGGCGGCGCATTTCAGCTCGCATGCCCAGAACCTGTTCAAGTACAAACCATATTAAACCATATTAAAAGCCTAGCTATGGAAAGGATCACAACACAACACACTGCACAAAATATCCCATACACATCATACCTTTTGGGCACCCAGAGGAAGAAGGGGCGCTGGAACCACTCGTTGGCTGAGGCGGGTGGCTGCCCGTAGCTCTTCCGAGGTCCAGGGGGGAAGGACCACATCTGCCTTACCTCGGCAAGCTCAGACCTTGTTCCCGTCCATGAGAATAAGGCCTTCCCCAGCCAGTCCTGCTGCGCCTCTGGAACAGTCCTCCTCCACCCCGCTGGAAGCAGCTAAAACAGAAATGTCAGTCAGTCATTTAGTCAGTCAGTACACACACACACACACACACACACACACACACACACAACTAAATGCTACATTTGTAAAAAAAAAAAAAAAAAGAGATCACACTGAAAAATAAATGTAGTACTACTCTTACCTCTGCGCCAGAGGGAACAGCGGCAGTGGGAACAGGCTCTCCTGGCCCCAGAGGAGTGGCAGATGAGGATGCCCTGGCTTCTTTAAAGGACAGACTCAGTCACTCACTGACACACTCAGACACTCTTTCATGTGGAGCTCAATCTCCATGAGCACGGCAAGAAAGCGTGTTATACCTTATTACACCGTGAGGCCAACATGACAATGTGTTGATTTGCATTTAGCCTATAGGTACTATGTTAGTGGAATGAGAAATGGCACAGCATGGGGACAGAGAGTGATATGAGTGGTGAATGAGGGTGAAAACAATTTACTATTAGTTTTGGTTGGATGTGCTATAAAGACGGTGCCACAAATACAAGACAGCTACATGTAGTACAGTCTAAGACAGCTACATGTAGTACAGTGCAGGGAACTACTCTAAGTCAGTGGTTTCCAAACACTTGAGCCCAAGACCCAAAAGAGAAAATGTGTGTTTGCCCAGGACCCAAACTAGTGAAAACAGCAGATCTGCAAGCTCACGATGCGGCGCGAAACTTGTAGATCAGCTATTTTCACTAATTCTTAAACATTTGATTTGTAATTTAGGGAGTGTCTTTGATCTCTTTTATTTATTCATAAAATGACTGTGAAAAATCATTGTAATATATAAATTAAATAAGGAACCCATGAGAATGTTCCACCAGCACACACATGGGTTCCGACCCAGTGTTTGAGAACCACTGTTGTAAGCCACAGTTTGATTGCATACTTTAGTAGGCAGAAATGCAACAGTCCAAGCATCATTATTATTATTATTATTGCATTCATTATTAGAGCACGAAAGCTAGAATGAAGAGATGACTAAATGACATGGTGGAATCAGCCACATTAAATCAGCCACATCAATTTCCCAGAGGAGTAAAGCCGTGCAGCTACAGATGACTAACCAGATGGATTACCAAACTTACCTTTATGTTATCCCTACTGATATTACCTTACCACAATCCATGTTATCCATTGACAGACAGCTAATAAATGTAGATGACATTAACAGGCATTGTTATAAAAACTATATGCATTTATTTATGTATGGGGTGTGTAAGTGTGTGTGTGTGTGTGTGTGTGCGCGTTCTCACCCAGAGCATCATACTGATCCACTGCAGCAACTAAATCTCCATCCTCCTGCTCCAAGGACTGGACACGTGATGCCGATCGTGCTTGGAAAAAACAGAAATAACAATTACAATTTGCAATGTACAACTTAGGCATTTAGCAGACACTCTTAACCCAGAGCACCTTACAACAAGCAATGACAACATAAGATAATCACATGGTAATACATGAAATAATATTATAGGATCATAAGTAAATCAAGGGCCTATCATTAGTCTGACAGTAAAAAATCCAAAAGATCAATAAAACTATAGGACGCTGTGTCAACAGTAAACACTGACCTGGCATCTGTCTACGTACCAGACAACCTGAATAAAACACATATAAATTCCTGCAGACAGTTGGACATTGGTTGTGTAAACAGATTACTTACTTGCGTGCTGGCGGGTGAGAGTGGGAGCTGCCACCTCCTTGTCCCGGGCCAAGACATAGGACTGCAGTTTGTGGACGTCACTCCCAGGTCTGTCGACCCGTATGCCCCTGATAAACGCCACATATCTGCAGACATAACATTGTCACACCATCTTCGACATCAGTTCAAGTACTTGAATGAATGAATGAATGAATGAATTTGGTCATAACAGGAAACAGCACATCAGCACCTCCATACATACAGAAGGTACAACATCACAGAGGATAAAAACACAATAGAGCATTAAGGCTTATTTGAAGGTGGTCCTCAAACTTACGATCGACACTCCTTGTCAGTGGACTCATACAGAGCCTTGTAGGTGACCCCCTTGTTCCTGTACTGGGACAGCATCACCATCTCCTCGTCATTGGCCCTTGCTGGCAAAGACCCCTCCATGGCCCTACACACCTTGATGGCAGCTGCCATCTGTGGGAAGTGCAGGGCATAGGAAGTGAGTGAGTCCTTGTTGGCCATGAGAGGAGTGTGTGAAGTGTCACCAGCCTCTCTCTCCTTCTGGTGCGCTGCCACCATCATGCGCGCCCAGCCCACGTCATGGCTCAGGAGCCACTGGAAGGTTTTCCCCCTGTACTTCCCAAACTGGAGCTCAGCCTGGCTGAGAACCAGCCAGGTGGAGTTGAGGTCTCCTCCAGCTTGGGTGATGCGTGCCTTGGCCTCCTTCACCACATCCACAGCAAACTTCACCTTCGACCCCGAGGGTGACTGCTGTATTTCAGCAGCCACCCTCTTAGCTTCAGGTGAAGCCTGGATGGTGAGCTCCCTGGTGAAGGGCTGAGTCCTGAACACTGGACGGAAATCCATTCTGAAAACTGAAAAAAAGGAAATAGTTAAAACCATGGCACACTGGAAAGGTGGGACATTCAGATATATTATATAGCCTGTGTCCATTACAGATAGTTAACAGGTGACAGTACTAGTAAAACAAAACAACCTAGTAATGAAATGTATTGCAATCTCACTTTTTACTCACACGAAATGAACAGAAACAATTTCCAAACTCAGCTATTGATTAAAGTGCCTAGAATTACATGTGAATACAGTTATAGTTTTCGCTATGTACATTCTGAAAGGTTTAAAAAGAGCCAATCTACAATCTGCACAGTAAGACAATTCTCACATCCAAATAATTACACCTATAGGCACAACATTTAACCATATGAACACTGTAACTACTGACCGAGTGACTGACTGACTGACTGACTGACTCAATCTACAGTTACTTCCTTTACCAGAGTAGCCAATAAAGTATTGGAAAACATGTTTGATTAAACAGTGGCACGTCGTGAGCTGGTGATCTGCTATTTCTGCAGTCTATTGTAGGTCTAATTTGGTTACAATGACAAAGCCTTTATCTAGCTATGAATGCTATAAACTGTGCTTAATATGTTTTCAAAGGGCTGAAATATAAAAACAAATTTATATCACAATCTAAGGTGTACAGCATTCATCTTTATGCTCAATGGGCTTCATTCATTCATTAACAGTTTTACCCCAGTTTGACCCCAGCAGTCTGCTCTAAATATCTCATGCTCCAGATTTATTAATTTATTAATATTAATCCAGTGTGCTAAATAATACAACAATAACAACATGACACATTAGCATTGTGATGGTACATGGCTGCATGAAAGATTGTGCCAAAGAGCCCATATAATACAATGTCAACCAGGCAGAGCCAACAAGCTGAAATTGATTCAACTTTCACATCCAACAACAATGTTTTCTCACACAAATGAACAGAAAACGTCTCCAAACAGTGCTGATCATTTACCTACAACATCCATGAGTCTAGCCAAGCCAATGGTGGGTTGGAAATATGACTGATTCAAGCAGAATGACCACTTTCAATGCATGTGAACATAAACGGAGCTAGCATGCTAACAGAGGCTAAATTAGACATATCCTACATCAGATAAACAAATAAAACGTTGCAACATGGTGCCTCCTAAACACACAAGGCTAAATGGTGGATTAAAAAGCGTTTTGTTGCATTCTATGTCCAGTATAATGCATGCTTAGTTGCTTACCTGTGTGTACTGTGCTGTGTAGCTGCTCTCACAGAAGACACTGAAGACAGAATGAATGACCGAGTGAGTTGTGGGTGGAGTGATTACACTGAGGTAGCATCAATGTCAATTGACAATTTGGCAGAGTAGTGTTGGGAACTTGTGAAGTCTGGGAGAATACTGGTACATGCATGCACAGTCCCACATGTAATAAAAATAGATATAATAATGTCAAATAGTATTGGTATGTTAAGGTAATATACAGTGTAGTGGTATAGTTAGCATAATAGTTTTAATCCATGTCTTTACTGTTTAGTTGCATGGGTGAATACACCAAATCAACATTAAACCAATTTGGCATTTGGTGGAACATAGATAAATTAAATGAGTAGTATAGGCTACTACACCTTGAGAGTAGGCTCCGGTACTTCTTAAAACTCACACCATAGTGTGAAGTGGTAATGAGTCATGACCCATCCATTCTTCCTGGTGTGTGTGTGTGCGTGTCTGTGTCTGTGTCCATGCGCAAGGCAGGCCCCTGCGTTTGGAAACCAGTGGCTGAAACCAGTGCGTTCTTTGAGGTTTTCACAGCTATTCCGTAAATTTTCTTAGTTCTGAAGGTTCAGTTAACACAAACACATCTATAGCAACTCAAATTGACATTTCTATAACATCACCCTCAGTGAAATATAACATTAGAGCTGAACTATGGAACAGAGTCTCTGCTCTCTGCTCTGTGTTACTGTGCACTGACGACACCTCGTGGGCATTCAGTTGAATTGCATGCATGCCCAGCTAATTGACATCACAGGCTGTGTGAAATATGTGAATATGACTGTGAGGGCTGCCTCAGCAGCCTCACATTGAGACAGCCTATATTGTATGGTGACTTGTCCTTTTTGTCTATTTATTTAGGTTATATACATTCTCATGATGTTTTACATACACTTAACACACAAACACATGGAAATAACTATACACAAGACACACAGCTGGAATGACTATTATTTAGTTTTGTCTGTTTATTTACATTTTGAGCTGACTGAGTTTTCTTTGAGTTTTCAGTTCACTGATTGGCTGGCCAGAGCAAGGGGAGCCAGCTGCTCCATATTGGCAGCTGCTGGGGACAATCGGACTGCACCACAGTCTCTCTGCACCATGGGGAGGGGCAGGGGTTGTTGATAGTGGGTTTGAGTTACAGTCTTTGTATTTACCCCCTTGTGTTTCGGATGGGTTGACCCATCCCTATATATGTTCCCCTCATGTGCCATTCTGGTTAGATCAGTTGTGTTGTTCAGTTCAGGTTTTGTTTAGTTATGTTTAAGTTGATCTCATTTTGTTTGGGCCCACATTTGTTATTTGTTTATTATTATTTGGAACCCAGAAATAAATACCACAAATGAACTTTTAAGTTAAACCCACAACAAGTTTCCCTGTGTCTCTCCTTCCAACCAACTCGGTCCCTGACAGATGGTGGCAGTGGTGGGATCGGCCGGTGGAGAGCACAGGAGGGTTTCAGTATTTTTTTTTTTGTTTGTTTAAAAAAAAAAAAAAAAAACAGATGAATCATGTTACGTGGAAGAGGAACAAGAGCACCAACAAAACCAACACAGGAGGATGAGGAGGATAATCCAGAACTTGGAGCCACTGGAGAGGACACTGAGGAGACCAGCCGAGAGCCAACACTGGCAGACCTGGCTGGTATGTTTCAGGCCCACATGGCCATGCAGGAGACCCGGGATGCTCGTCAGGAGCAACGTTACAATGCACTGAAAAATCAGTTCCAACAGTTGCAGCTGGAGGTGGAGGCGCATGCTCCCCCAGAGCAGGCTCCAGGCCCTGAACCTGGTCCACCAGCCCCAGCAACAGTGTCTCCAGATGGTTCTCCAGATGTCACCACCTCAGGTCGGTTTCGTTTCTCTCCAGAGCCTAGATTAGAAAAACTATCTGAGAATGATGATATTGAGCATTTTCTGATAACTTTTGAAAAAATCTCAGCAGCATGTAGGTGGCCTAAATCAGATTGGGTTTTTCGCCTAATTCCATTGCTTACTGGCAAGGCGAGAAGTGCCTATGTACATATGGATGTTGATGAGACTCATGATTACGAGAATGTTAAAAATGCCATTCTAAGAAAGTATGACATTAATCCAGAGACTTATAGGCAGAGATTTCGCAACACTGATGTTGAATCGGGTGAAACGCCCAAAGAACTGTATGTAAGGTTAAAGGAGCTCTATCAGAAGTGGATCCGACCTAAAGATAAAACTGTTAAGGATGTGGGTGAAACTATCATTTTGGAGCAATACTTACGCATGTTGTCCCCTGAGCTTCAGATATGGATCAAGGAGCGTGATCCCCAATCGGCAGCAGAGGCTGCGTCGCTAGCGGATACGTTTGTGGCCGCCAGGAGGACAGGACAACCATGGAGCTACAGCACCTGGAGGGCTGCAAAAGACAATCGCTGGCCTGCCTCTCCTCAATACCACCAGAAGTCAACACCAGGTGGGGGTAAGGCTCCCATCAGGGAAAACCAGCCAACGAATACACAAACTAAACAGGCTAATAGACTACCCACTTGCTACTTGTGTGGAGAGGAAGGCCATATCAAACCCAATTGCCCGAAGAACCCAATGAAGCTCACTCAAATGTGTGTGGTGCCACGAAAACATGATTTAAAAACGAATAATGATCAAAGCATGAATATGGAAACTGTTAAAATTAATGGGAAGACACTGAAGGCCCTAATTGACACCGGCAGTGATCAGACCCTTGTGCACCAGAAATTTGTGCCACCCAATGTTATTCACCCTTTTGAGACAATCCCCATTTGCTGTGTGCATGGAGATAAGAAGCCGTACCCCACAGCAGACATGTACATTGAAGTGCAAGGGCAAACGTATCTGTTGAACATTGGTGTGGCCGATAATCTGCCTTTTCCAGCCGTGTTAGGTAGTGACCTGCCTGTCTTATTTGATTTGTTGCACAAACCTCACAGTTGTAATGTTGCCGTAACCAGAGCCCAAGCCAAGTTGGTAGATGAGCCCTCTGTAACCCTCAGTACCCTGCCCTTTTATGATGCAGACCTAGACCAACAGCCAGGGAAAGCCCGAAAGCCAAAGAGACAAAGGAAGCAGGAGAAGTTCCAGCATACTGTGGTAAAAACAACAGAGGAGATAGCTCCAGATCTGCCACTGGGCTTTAAGGTGCCTTTAAACATGGTGCAGATGCAACAGGATGACCCCAGTTTAGCTACACTATTGGGTAATGCCAAAGAGGGGGGTGATGGGTTGGAGAACAGCTCTAGAGAAGAGTATTTCCTACAGAAGGGTATGCTCTACCATCAGCAGGGGCCAGTTAAGCAGATAGTCGTTCCCGAGGCAGCCCGAGAGACGGTACTTACCTTGGGCCATTCAGTTCCCTGGGCGGGCCACCTAGGGAAACACAAGACCCTGGCACGCATTAAACGACATTTTGACTGGCCTGGTCTACGAGCAGATGTTACCCAGTTTTGTAGGACTTGCCCTCAATGTCAGAAGTCATCAGCTAAAAAACCCTCGAGAGCTCCCCTACAGCCTCTCCCCATTATTAGCACCCCCTTCGAACGATTGGGTATGGACGTGGTTGGTCCGGTTGAAAGAAGTAAAGCTGGAAACCGTTACATGCTGGTGATTACAGACTATGCTACTAGATATCCAGAAGTGTTCCCTCTAAAAAATACCAAAGCAAAGACGGTGGCATTCTCCTTGGTGCAGTTTTTCTCCAGGGTGGGCCTGGCCCGGGAAATTTTAACTGATCAGGGCTCAAACTTTATGTCCAACCTCCTCAAACAGGTTTACCAACTGCTAGGCATCAAGAGGATACGAACGACACCTTACCATCCACAGACGGATGGACTAACGGAGAGGTTCAACCAGACTCTTGAACAAATGCTCCGTAAGTTTGTTGATGACACTGGCTCTGACTGGGACCAATGGCTACCTTACCTCCTCTTTGCATATAGGGAAGTACCCCAAGCCTCAACTGGGTTCTCTCCATTTGAACTGCTGTATGGTCATGAGGTGAGGGGACCTCTGACCTTGCTGAAGGAGACCTGGGAAGGGGACCAGAGGGAGGAGGGAGATGTCGATGTAATAACCTATGTGTTTCAGATGCGAGAAAAGCTACAGAGGATGACAAAACTGGCTCAGCAGCACATGGCAGAGGCCCAACAGTATCAAAAAACGTGGTATGATAAGTCAGCACGACAGAGGTCCTTTAGCCCAGGACAGAAAGTTCTGGTCATGCTACCCACCAGCGACAACAAGCTACTGGCAAAGTGGCAAGGGCCATTTGAGGTGGAGAAACAACTTGGACCTACCACCTACCAGGTTGCAACACCAGGACGGCCACGTTCAAGTAAGGTGTTGCATGTGAACCTCCTCAAAGAATGGGCTGAAAGACCAGAGAAGACTGCAGGGGTTATGATGATCAAAGTGGTGGACGAGGAGGAGGCTGTAGACGACCAATATTTGCCCTCACCTGCCCCAGCAGTGTTTGATCTAGGCCATCTGTCAACTGATCAACAAAACCAGGTGAAAGCTTTATGTAATCCGCAAATATTTCAAGAATATCCAGGCCGCACAAATATTGTTGAACATGACATTGTCTTAACAGAAAAAGCTGACATAAAACGTATGAGTTACAGGATCCCAGAACGCCTCCAGGACTCCCTGAAAAAGGAGGTGGATCTGATGCTGTCCCTGGGCACCATTGAGGAGTCTAAAAGTGAGTGGTGTAACCCAGTTGTTCTAGTCCCAAAGAAAGATGGCACAATACGATTTTGTATTGATTTTAGATACCTGAACTCTGTGTCAAAATTTGATTCTTACCCAACACCACGTATTGATGACCTGATTGAACGGCTGGGCAAAGCAAAGTACCTGACCACCATTGACTTATGCAAGGGCTACTGGCAAGTCAATCTTTCCAGGCGGTCTAGGGAGCTGACAGCCTTTCGGACTCCATGGGGGCTTTTCCAGTTCTGTGTTATGCCATTTGGGTTGCATGGGGCCCCAGCAACCTTTCAAAGACTTATGGATCAGGTATTGAGAGGATGTTATGACTATGCATGTTCATATCTTGATGATGTAGTTATTTTCAGTGCCTCTTGGGACGAACATCTTCGACATTTGGGGGAGGTCCTGGGGCGGATCCAATCGGCAGGCCTGACCATTAACCCTGCAAAATGTGTGTTCGCCAAGGAGGAGACGGAGTACTTGGGGTTTGTAATTGGGAGGGGGGTTATCAAACCACAGGTCCACAAGGTCCATGCCATCAACTCCTGTCCCCTACCTCATACCAAGAAGCAGCTGAGGTCCTTCCTGGGCATGGCAGGCTTCTATCATCGGTTTATACCCAATATGTCAGACAGAGCGGCTATCCTCACAGACATGACCGGAAAAACACGCCCCAATGGTCTCCGGTGGACGAAGGAGGCAATGGCAGCCTTTAGAGACATTCAGCAGGCTCTGGGTACGAATCCTGTCCTACACAGTCCTGACTTTGAGAAGCCGTTCGTTCTACAGACTGATGCTTCAGACAGGGGGATCGGAGCTGTTCTTCTGCAGGGCCCGATGGAGGACCAACACCCCCTGGCATTCATCAGCCGCAAGCTGGTGCCAAGAGAGGTTCGTTATTCCACGGTAGAAAAAGAAGCCCTGGCCATCAAGTGGGCCCTCGACTCATTCAAGTATTACCTCCTGGGGAGGGAATTCACTATCCAGACTGACCATAGAGCCCTCCAGTGGATGCAGCGGATGAAAGACACCAATGGCCGCATCACAAGGTGGTACCTGGCCATGCAACCCTTCCGCTTTACAGTGCAGCACATCCCCGGCAAACTCAACGTGACTTCAGATTACCTCTCTCGCTGTTTCAGCGAGAGTTCCGAAGGGGGGGAGTGTGTGAGGGCTGCCTCAGCAGCCTCACATTGAGACAGCCTATATTGTATGGTGACTTGTCCTTTTTGTCTATTTATTTAGGTTATATACATTCTCATGATGTTTTACATACACTTAACACACAAACACATGGAAATAACTATACACAAGACACACAGCTGGAATGACTATTATTTAGTTTTGTCTGTTTATTTACATTTTGAGCTGACTGAGTTTTCTTTGAGTTTTCAGTTCACTGATTGGCTGGCCAGAGCAAGGGGAGCCAGCTGCTCCATATTGGCAGCTGCTGGGGACAATCGGACTGCACCACAGTCTCTCTGCACCATGGGGAGGGGCAGGGGTTGTTGATAGTGGGTTTGAGTTACAGTCTTTGTATTTACCCCCTTGTGTTTCGGATGGGTTGACCCATCCCTATATATGTTCCCCTCATGTGCCATTCTGGTTAGATCAGTTGTGTTGTTCAGTTCAGGTTTTGTTTAGTTATGTTTAAGTTGATCTCATTTTGTTTGGGCCCACATTTGTTATTTGTTTATTATTATTTGGAACCCAGAAATAAATACCACAAATGAACTTTTAAGTTAAACCCACAACAAGTTTCCCTGTGTCTCTCCTTCCAACCAACTCGGTCCCTGACAGATGGTGGCAGTGGTGGGATCGGCCGGTGGAGAGCACAGGAGGGTTTCAGTATTTTTTTTTTTGTTTGTTTAAAAAAAAAAAAAAAAAACAGATGAATCATGTTACGTGGAAGAGGAACAAGAGCACCAACAAAACCAACACAGGAGGATGAGGAGGATAATCCAGAACTTGGAGCCACTGGAGAGGACACTGAGGAGACCAGCCGAGAGCCAACACTGGCAGACCTGGCTGGTATGTTTCAGGCCCACATGGCCATGCAGGAGACCCGGGATGCTCGTCAGGAGCAACGTTACAATGCACTGAAAAATCAGTTCCAACAGTTGCAGCTGGAGGTGGAGGCGCATGCTCCCCCAGAGCAGGCTCCAGGCCCTGAACCTGGTCCACCAGCCCCAGCAACAGTGTCTCCAGATGGTTCTCCAGATGTCACCACCTCAGGTCGGTTTCGTTTCTCTCCAGAGCCTAGATTAGAAAAACTATCTGAGAATGATGATATTGAGCATTTTCTGATAACTTTTGAAAAAATCTCAGCAGCATGTAGGTGGCCTAAATCAGATTGGGTTTTTCGCCTAATTCCATTGCTTACTGGCAAGGCGAGAAGTGCCTATGTACATATGGATGTTGATGAGACTCATGATTACGAGAATGTTAAAAATGCCATTCTAAGAAAGTATGACATTAATCCAGAGACTTATAGGCAGAGATTTCGCAACACTGATGTTGAATCGGGTGAAACGCCCAAAGAACTGTATGTAAGGTTAAAGGAGCTCTATCAGAAGTGGATCCGACCTAAAGATAAAACTGTTAAGGATGTGGGTGAAACTATCATTTTGGAGCAATACTTACGCATGTTGTCCCCTGAGCTTCAGATATGGATCAAGGAGCGTGATCCCCAATCGGCAGCAGAGGCTGCGTCGCTAGCGGATACGTTTGTGGCCGCCAGGAGGACAGGACAACCATGGAGCTACAGCACCTGGAGGGCTGCAAAAGACAATCGCTGGCCTGCCTCTCCTCAATACCACCAGAAGTCAACACCAGGTGGGGGTAAGGCTCCCATCAGGGAAAACCAGCCAACGAATACACAAACTAAACAGGCTAATAGACTACCCACTTGCTACTTGTGTGGAGAGGAAGGCCATATCAAACCCAATTGCCCGAAGAACCCAATGAAGCTCACTCAAATGTGTGTGGTGCCACGAAAACATGATTTAAAAACGAATAATGATCAAAGCATGAATATGGAAACTGTTAAAATTAATGGGAAGACACTGAAGGCCCTAATTGACACCGGCAGTGATCAGACCCTTGTGCACCAGAAATTTGTGCCACCCAATGTTATTCACCCTTTTGAGACAATCCCCATTTGCTGTGTGCATGGAGATAAGAAGCCGTACCCCACAGCAGACATGTACATTGAAGTGCAAGGGCAAACGTATCTGTTGAACATTGGTGTGGCCGATAATCTGCCTTTTCCAGCCGTGTTAGGTAGTGACCTGCCTGTCTTATTTGATTTGTTGCACAAACCTCACAGTTGTAATGTTGCCGTAACCAGAGCCCAAGCCAAGTTGGTAGATGAGCCCTCTGTAACCCTCAGTACCCTGCCCTTTTATGATGCAGACCTAGACCAACAGCCAGGGAAAGCCCGAAAGCCAAAGAGACAAAGGAAGCAGGAGAAGTTCCAGCATACTGTGGTAAAAACAACAGAGGAGATAGCTCCAGATCTGCCACTGGGCTTTAAGGTGCCTTTAAACATGGTGCAGATGCAACAGGATGACCCCAGTTTAGCTACACTATTGGGTAATGCCAAAGAGGGGGGTGATGGGTTGGAGAACAGCTCTAGAGAAGAGTATTTCCTACAGAAGGGTATGCTCTACCATCAGCAGGGGCCAGTTAAGCAGATAGTCGTTCCCGAGGCAGCCCGAGAGACGGTACTTACCTTGGGCCATTCAGTTCCCTGGGCGGGCCACCTAGGGAAACACAAGACCCTGGCACGCATTAAACGACATTTTGACTGGCCTGGTCTACGAGCAGATGTTACCCAGTTTTGTAGGACTTGCCCTCAATGTCAGAAGTCATCAGCTAAAAAACCCTCGAGAGCTCCCCTACAGCCTCTCCCCATTATTAGCACCCCCTTCGAACGATTGGGTATGGACGTGGTTGGTCCGGTTGAAAGAAGTAAAGCTGGAAACCGTTACATGCTGGTGATTACAGACTATGCTACTAGATATCCAGAAGTGTTCCCTCTAAAAAATACCAAAGCAAAGACGGTGGCATTCTCCTTGGTGCAGTTTTTCTCCAGGGTGGGCCTGGCCCGGGAAATTTTAACTGATCAGGGCTCAAACTTTATGTCCAACCTCCTCAAACAGGTTTACCAACTGCTAGGCATCAAGAGGATACGAACGACACCTTACCATCCACAGACGGATGGACTAACGGAGAGGTTCAACCAGACTCTTGAACAAATGCTCCGTAAGTTTGTTGATGACACTGGCTCTGACTGGGACCAATGGCTACCTTACCTCCTCTTTGCATATAGGGAAGTACCCCAAGCCTCAACTGGGTTCTCTCCATTTGAACTGCTGTATGGTCATGAGGTGAGGGGACCTCTGACCTTGCTGAAGGAGACCTGGGAAGGGGACCAGAGGGAGGAGGGAGATGTCGATGTAATAACCTATGTGTTTCAGATGCGAGAAAAGCTACAGAGGATGACAAAACTGGCTCAGCAGCACATGGCAGAGGCCCAACAGTATCAAAAAACGTGGTATGATAAGTCAGCACGACAGAGGTCCTTTAGCCCAGGACAGAAAGTTCTGGTCATGCTACCCACCAGCGACAACAAGCTACTGGCAAAGTGGCAAGGGCCATTTGAGGTGGAGAAACAACTTGGACCTACCACCTACCAGGTTGCAACACCAGGACGGCCACGTTCAAGTAAGGTGTTGCATGTGAACCTCCTCAAAGAATGGGCTGAAAGACCAGAGAAGACTGCAGGGGTTATGATGATCAAAGTGGTGGACGAGGAGGAGGCTGTAGACGACCAATATTTGCCCTCACCTGCCCCAGCAGTGTTTGATCTAGGCCATCTGTCAACTGATCAACAAAACCAGGTGAAAGCTTTATGTAATCCGCAAATATTTCAAGAATATCCAGGCCGCACAAATATTGTTGAACATGACATTGTCTTAACAGAAAAAGCTGACATAAAACGTATGAGTTACAGGATCCCAGAACGCCTCCAGGACTCCCTGAAAAAGGAGGTGGATCTGATGCTGTCCCTGGGCACCATTGAGGAGTCTAAAAGTGAGTGGTGTAACCCAGTTGTTCTAGTCCCAAAGAAAGATGGCACAATACGATTTTGTATTGATTTTAGATACCTGAACTCTGTGTCAAAATTTGATTCTTACCCAACACCACGTATTGATGACCTGATTGAACGGCTGGGCAAAGCAAAGTACCTGACCACCATTGACTTATGCAAGGGCTACTGGCAAGTCAATCTTTCCAGGCGGTCTAGGGAGCTGACAGCCTTTCGGACTCCATGGGGGCTTTTCCAGTTCTGTGTTATGCCATTTGGGTTGCATGGGGCCCCAGCAACCTTTCAAAGACTTATGGATCAGGTATTGAGAGGATGTTATGACTATGCATGTTCATATCTTGATGATGTAGTTATTTTCAGTGCCTCTTGGGACGAACATCTTCGACATTTGGGGGAGGTCCTGGGGCGGATCCAATCGGCAGGCCTGACCATTAACCCTGCAAAATGTGTGTTCGCCAAGGAGGAGACGGAGTACTTGGGGTTTGTAATTGGGAGGGGGGTTATCAAACCACAGGTCCACAAGGTCCATGCCATCAACTCCTGTCCCCTACCTCATACCAAGAAGCAGCTGAGGTCCTTCCTGGGCATGGCAGGCTTCTATCATCGGTTTATACCCAATATGTCAGACAGAGCGGCTATCCTCACAGACATGACCGGAAAAACACGCCCCAATGGTCTCCGGTGGACGAAGGAGGCAATGGCAGCCTTTAGAGACATTCAGCAGGCTCTGGGTACGAATCCTGTCCTACACAGTCCTGACTTTGAGAAGCCGTTCGTTCTACAGACTGATGCTTCAGACAGGGGGATCGGAGCTGTTCTTCTGCAGGGCCCGATGGAGGACCAACACCCCCTGGCATTCATCAGCCGCAAGCTGGTGCCAAGAGAGGTTCGTTATTCCACGGTAGAAAAAGAAGCCCTGGCCATCAAGTGGGCCCTCGACTCATTCAAGTATTACCTCCTGGGGAGGGAATTCACTATCCAGACTGACCATAGAGCCCTCCAGTGGATGCAGCGGATGAAAGACACCAATGGCCGCATCACAAGGTGGTACCTGGCCATGCAACCCTTCCGCTTTACAGTGCAGCACATCCCCGGCAAACTCAACGTGACTTCAGATTACCTCTCTCGCTGTTTCAGCGAGAGTTCCGAAGGGGGGGAGTGTGTGAGGGCTGCCTCAGCAGCCTCACATTGAGACAGCCTATATTGTATGGTGACTTGTCCTTTTTGTCTATTTATTTAGGTTATATACATTCTCATGATGTTTTACATACACTTAACACACAAACACATGGAAATAACTATACACAAGACACACAGCTGGAATGACTATTATTTAGTTTTGTCTGTTTATTTACATTTTGAGCTGACTGAGTTTTCTTTGAGTTTTCAGTTCACTGATTGGCTGGCCAGAGCAAGGGGAGCCAGCTGCTCCATATTGGCAGCTGCTGGGGACAATCGGACTGCACCACAGTCTCTCTGCACCATGGGGAGGGGCAGGGGTTGTTGATAGTGGGTTTGAGTTACAGTCTTTGTATTTACCCCCTTGTGTTTCGGATGGGTTGACCCATCCCTATATATGTTCCCCTCATGTGCCATTCTGGTTAGATCAGTTGTGTTGTTCAGTTCAGGTTTTGTTTAGTTATGTTTAAGTTGATCTCATTTTGTTTGGGCCCACATTTGTTATTTGTTTATTATTATTTGGAACCCAGAAATAAATACCACAAATGAACTTTTAAGTTAAACCCACAACAAGTTTCCCTGTGTCTCTCCTTCCAACCAACTCGGTCCCTGACAATGACAGAACAGTGGTTCTCATATTGACCAGGGGTCATTGCTTTTGTTCTCAGAGTTACATTGCTCAACTCAAGGACCCCCAAAATAATGTCAGGGACCCCCATCTGAACACTATGTTGTACCAGGGACCCCCATCTGACACTATGTTGTACCAGGGACCCCCATCTGAACAGTATGTTGTACCTGGGACCCCCATCTGAACACTATGTTGTACCAGGAACCCCCATCTGAACACTATGTTGTACCAGGGACCCCCATCTGACACTATGTTGTACCAGGGACCCCATCTGAACACTATGTTGTACCAGGGACCCCCATCTGACATTATGTTGTACCAGGGACCCCCCAATCCCCCATTTAACACTATGTTGTACCAGGGGACCCCCATCTGAACATATGTTGTACCAGGGATCCCCATCTGAACATATGTTGTACCAGGGACCCCCATCTTAACACTATGTTGTACCAGGGACCCCCATCTAAACACTATGTTGTACCACAGACCCCCATCTGACCATGTGTTGTTCCAGGGACCCCCATCTGGAAATATTTTGTTCCAGGGACCCCCATCTGGAAATGTTTTGTTCCAGAGACCCCCAGAAGAGAAGATTTGTGTTATTTAAAATAGTTTAAAAATATCAGATCTACAAGACCCCTGGGGATCCCCAGACCCCCTGCAACCCCCTGAAGGCTAAATGTGTTGATACCCAAAACTACATAGAAATCAATCCAGAGACACTTCTATCATGCATAAACATTTATTTGATGTTATGGTTTCAGAAATGCTTCCAGAGCATTAGGAATATAACATGTGTATCTGCTTATGAACGCTAGACATTTACAATGTACTTTATGAACGCTAGACATTTACAATGTACTTTATGAACACTAGACATTTACAATGTACTTTTATACATCAATATTGTAACAAGAACATTACACAGTACAACTGATCCATTTTTTTTAATCTTTTTTCTTATTTTTTAATGAAATAAAATACATGGAAAAAGTAATAAAAAACATGGCCTCCTCACGCATCAGAAGGACAATGTCAAAAGCAGAGACGTGTGTTTTCAACCAGTCTAACATTCATTAGAGTTGGAAAAGCGTCTGAAAGAGTCTCCTGCCGACAAGCTCCCGTCGCTTGCCGTGGATATCGCCGTGCCGACTGGTCAGAAACCCGTGGATGAAGAAGCTAACATGTTGGGTGGGTGGCCGACCTGGGGAATCGTGGCTGTCTGCGTGGTCGTTATGAGAGGGTCAATATACACCTGGGGAGTCGTGGCTGTCTGCGTGGTCGTTATGAGAGGGTCAATATACACCTGGGGAGGCGTGGCTGTCTGCCTGGTGGTGATGAGAGGGTCAATATACACGCCTGGTGTTTTACACTTCAGAAACAAGCCCAACATTAAACAACCCGCAACTATGGATATTTACAAGAGACTTTACAGGAAAACACGGCCAAAGTCGCTTACAATAAGCATACCTGGCAACACTGCAAACCAGCGCTGCAGGCTAATTTGCATATGATCAAAAACCATGTTTCATTGGCCGACTGGTTCGTGCTGAACTAAAGGACCTCAACGTTCAATAGAAGGACAAGGTATCTCTCTCTCCCCTTTAAACGATGTCTCTCTCTCTCTCTCTCTCTCTCTCTCTCTCTCTCTCTCTCTCTCTCTCTCTCTCTCTCTCTCTCTCCTCTAACTCTAGCTGATCAGAGACATTATCTGTCCTCACAAAGACACACTGAGGAGGAGTCATAAAGCGTAAACCCAGGGTAGAGAGGTTCAGTGAATGTGGTCTGGAAGGTGTAAATGTGTCTCAGTGAGTCAGAGGACACTTCATAGAAGGACAGAGTCCCTGCAGGGCAGTCTAGATACACTGCTACTCTGGAGACAGGCCAACCCCTCTCATCCACTGCTCTGCTGGAGTCAGAGGGAACAACAGGGAGGCGAGTCACCCTACTATTGTGAATGACATAGTAACCGCCTCCAGTACAGACCAGACTCCAGGAATGATCATTGTATCCAAGCCTACTACCCTCTCCTCTCCTGCTGATTGGTCTGTAAGCCCCTCCTATCACAACCCCTCCACTCCGCTCTACCTCCCACAGGTAACGACGTCCAGACAGACCTTCTGAACACAGAACCTGATAACGACTATCATCAAATCTATCAGGATGGTCAGCGTATGACTGAAGCTCCTGTGACCTTGTGACCTTCCTGTTGTCGTCAGTTGTCCTTCCTGTTGTCGCAAGTGTTCTGCTTGCTGTGTTTGGGTCCAGAGTGAGACGATGGGAATCTGATGAGAAAACAATACAGTAAAAAACATTAAATACTAGAAACAAATTTCAGGAAATTTGACTGGGTGCCTACAGCTCGCCAAGTCTGTGCAGCATTTGAGCCACGGACCACCATTTGATGACATTTAGCCTCTCAGACCCTGTAAGGGTCCATTTGGTTGACTTTCAATGGGGTATTTTGTCTAAGTTTATTGCACATTACGTTGCCACCAACATTCTAATGCTAGCATGCTAACATGCTAATACTAACATGCTAATGCTAACATGCTAATGCTAACATGCTAACATGCTAAAATGCTAATGCTAACATGCTAATGCTAATATGCTAATGCTAACATGCTAATATGCTAATGCTAACATGCTAACATGCTAATGCTAACATGCTAATGCTAACATGCTAATGCTAACATGCTAACATGATAATGCTAACATGCTAATGCTAACATGCTAACATGCTAATGCTAACATGCTAATGCTAACATGCTAATGCTAACATGCTAATATGCTAATGCTAACATGCTAATGCAAACATGCTAACATGCTAACATGCTAATGCTAACATGCTAACATGCTAATGCTAACATGCTAATGCTAACATGCTAAGGGGTCCATTTGGTTTCGCTCAGGGGGGCGGCCCGGTTCTGGCGAGCCGCCCCGCATCCGAAACGGTTGAGAAATGACAGAGTTACGTGTTTCCCCGAATTTCTCTATTGACTTTCAATGTGTGTGTGCGTGCACATGTGTGCATGTGCGTGCATGTGCATGTGTGCGCGCGTGTGTGAGAGTTGGTCAGGTGACCTTGAATCATTAACAAAGTATCATTTTCACCTGGGCTAGTCTATGCAATGCAAACAGTTTTGAAAGTTAAAAGCACAGTGACTCTCTATGACAGAACGTATGTTCTATCGCAAAAAGTAAAAGTCGAATGCGATTTTTGTTTTCACCGTGAGTGACCCGAGGCATTGAGGTACGCCGTGTGCGATCGTGGTATTGGTACGATAAAAAACGTGGTTATAAGAGCGAGTTAAGAATTGTGCTTGTGATGAAAAAATTGCTGAGTCATTCAGGCAGTTAACATGGAGTTTTTGACACATTATGATGGTACACCTGTCGCTTTCAGAGCTGTAGTTCACGTACTGTATGTATCTGGGCTTTGGTTGTGACATTGGGTGAAAGAGGACGAGTGTGGCTACAAAATTACCGAAACCCATGCGTGTAAAGTGAATATTTTGGCCGTGAGGACGATTTGTTCGGAGAATTTCGGTATAGTCTTCACATTGGCTTCTCACTCTGATCCGCTCTCTCTCTGGGCGTGCGACACTCTGAGTCGAGAATATTGCTCAGACCACACACACTTTGAACTGCCATAGCGGGCAAACCGTGCAACGTATTCGAATTCCGTCTGAACCACCACAAAGTCGATGGCCTCGTGTGCTGTTTGACGTTTAAATCGTGTTTCTACGTAACAGTATGCCCGAGCAATGTGGCTCCAAAGTAACGTGTCGTTTTCTGTTTTTACCCGCGTCTCCCCATCGACTTTGAATGGGGCATTTTCGCGTCGTTTATTGCGAATTACGTCGGCACGGTAACACGAATCGGAAAGAAAAGCACAAGCACACCATTCCCGGCCGAGCCGCACGTTTTGATGTATATATTGCGGGGCTTTGGCAAACCGTGCGGCCGGCCATAGACGTCGAAGTTTCGCGTATTGATGATGATAATAATTACGATTAAGTATGCGTTTTAGATTTCAACCTGTGTTTCTGCCATTGCATGGCAGGCACCCAGAATAATAATAATAATAATAATAATAATATAGAAGCAGTAAATATGTAGGCCTACAGATTGTTGGGCTTTCTATTAATGTATCATTAATATAATAATAATAATAATAAAAACAAATTTCAGGAAATTTGACTGGGTGCCTACAGCTCGCCAAGTCTGTGCAGCATTTGAGCCACGGACCACCATTTGATGACATTTAGCCTCTCAGACCCTGTAAGGGTCCATTTGGTTGACTTTCAACGGGGTATTTTGTCTAAGTTTATTGCACATTACGTTGCCACCAACATTCTAATGCTAACATGCTAACATGCTAATATTAACATGCTAATGCTAACATGCTAATGCTAACATGCTAACATGCTAAAATGCTAATGCTAACATGCTAATGCTAATATGCTAATGCTAACATGCTAATATGCTAATGCTAACATGCTAATGCTAACATGCTAACATGCTAATGCTAACATGCTAATGCTAACATGCTAATGCTAACATGCTAATGCTAACATGCTAATATGCTAATGCTAACATGCTAATGCAAACATGCTAACATGCTAATGCTAACATGCTAACATGCTAACATGCTAATGCTAACATGCTAACATGCTAATGCTAACATGCTAATGCTAACATGCTAATGCTAACATGCTAAGGGGTCCATTTGGTTTCGCTCAGGGGGGCGGCCCGGTTCTGGCGAGCCGCCCCGCATCCGAAACGGTTGAGAAATGACAGAGTTACGTGTTTCCCCGAATTTCTCTATTGACTTTCAATGTGTGTGTGCGTGCACATGTGTGCATGTGCGTGCATGTGCATGTGTGCGCGCGTGTGTGAGAGTTGGTCAGGTGACCTTGAATCATTAACAAAGTATCATTTTCACCTGGGCTAGTCTATGCAAATGCAAACAGTATTGCAAGTTAAAAGCCCACTGACTCTCTATGAGAGAACGTATGTCCGAACAAATTGCTCTATCGCAAAAAGTAAAAGTCGAATGCGATTTTTGTTTTCACCGTGAGTGACCCGATGCATTGAGGTACGCCGTGTGCGATCGTGGTATTGGTACGATAAAAAACGTGGTTATAAGAGCGAGTTAAGAATTGTGCTTGTGATGAAAAAATTGCTGACTCATTCAGGTATTTAACATGGAGTTTATGACACATTATTACAATTTACAATTTAGGCATTTAGCAGACGCTCTTAATCCAGAGCGACTTACATTAAGCAAAAACAAAAAGCATGGCATACATCACATGTATAAAAAGTAGTTATCATGAATCATGCGTAAACTAAGAACGTAACAGTGGAGTATCTATGTAAACTATACATACTATACTATATAATATATTATACATGTGTACTATAAAGTGCTATGACTACATAAAGTGCAATTCTAGAGCTGTCTACATAACAAGCTATAAGTCTGTTTAAAATACTATCTAAGTCTACATAATGTGCTATCTAAGGGGCTAGGCTAGGGCAAGTGCTACGGGCCATGGTGGAGTCTGAAGAGGTGGGTTTTCAGACTACGGCGGAAGATTGGGAGTGAGGCTGCAGTTCTGACTGCAATGGGAAGTGCATTCCATAGTTTTGGAGCCAGAAGGGAGAAGAGTTTGGGACGTGTGGAGCGTTGTCCCGGCGTTTTTAGTGAAGGTACCTCCAGCTTCCCTGCGTTGGCTGATCTGAGTGAGCGGGAGGGTTTGTAGGGTACGATCATACTTGTGAGATATGGGGGGGCCATGCCTTTGGTTGCTTTGAATGCCAGCATCAGAGTTTTGTATTCTGTGCGGGCAGCGACCGGGAGCCAATGGAGCGAGCGGAGAAGGGGGGAGACGTGTGAGAATTTTGGCTGGTTGAAGACCAAGCGTGCTGCGGCATTTTGGATCAGTTGGAGGGGCTTAAGTGCACATGCCGGTAGGCCAGTAAGGAGGGAGTTGCAATAGTCAAGTTTTGACAAGACTGTTGTCTGGATTAGGAGCTGGGCTGACTCCTGGGTGAGGAACGGTCTAATTCGTCGTATGTTGTAGAGTGTAAACCTACAGGATCTAGTGACAGCTGTGATGTGTGTTTTGAACGAGAGCTGACTGTCCAGGACAACACCAAGGTTCCTGGCTGTCGGGACAGACTTTACCAGGGCGTTGTCTACGGAGATAGTTAGCTCCCGCATAGGGCAGGACTTAGCTGGGAAGAACAGAAGCTCAGTCTTGTCTGGGTTCAGCTTGAGGTGGTTGGAAGACATCCACTGTGAGATGTCAGCCAGGCATGCAGTGATGCGCTCTTCTACCTGGGTGGCAGAGGGGGGGAAGGATAGAAACAGTTGTGTGTCATCGGCATAGCAGTGATAGGATATATTGTGAGCAGAGATGATGGTGCCAAGGGATTTAGTGTACAGTGAGAAGAGGAGGGGACCAAGTACAGATCCCTGTGGGACCCCAGTTTGGAGGGTGCGGGGGGGTGATAGCAAACCTTTCCAAGAAACCTGGTAAGTCCGGTCAGAGAGGTAGGAGGAGAACCACTTCAGCGCCGTCCCGCCTATGCCTAGATCAGCTAGGGTGCCTAGGAGCAGCTGGTGGTTCACTGTGTCAAATGCCGCCGATAGGTCAAGGAGAATCAGGACTGCAGAGTGGGAAGCAGCCTGGGCAGCATGTAGTGCTTCTGTGACTGCGAGGAGTGCAGTTTCCGTGGAGTGTGCCTTCTTGAATCCTGACTGGTTGGGATCCAGCAGGTTGTTCTCTGAGAGATGGAGAGAAAGCTGGTTAGAGACAACACGTTCAAGGGTTTTGGAAAGAAAGGAAAGGAGTGATACCGGTCTGTAGTTCTTGACATCTGAGGGGTCAAGAGTTGGTTTTTTGAGGAGTGGTGATACCCTGGCTGACTTGAAGGCAGATGGGACGCAGCCTGAGGTTACTGAGGTGTTGATAATGGAAGTGATGAAGGGGAGCAAGTCAGGTGCGATGGTCTGGAAGATTGGAGACGGGGCGGGGTCAAGAGGACAGGTGGTAGGTCTAGTGGATGTGACTAGTTTCAGGACCTCATCTGGGGATAGAGGAGAGAAGGAGGACATGCATGGTATGTTATGGTTAGCATTGGTTGAGTCGAGTGCTTCTTTATGGGGGAGGGGGGTAAAGGAGCTACTGATATCATCAACCTTCTTTTCGAAGTAGTTGGCAAAGGCCTCCGCGGTGAGGGATGAGGGTTGAGTGGGGGGAGGGGGTTTAAGGAGGGAGGAGAAAGTGGAGAAGAGTTTCCTTGGGTTAGAAGTGCAGGATTGGATTTTGGTGTGGTAGAAGGAGGTTTTAGCGGTGGTTAGTGAGAGGGAGAAGGCAGAGAGGAGTGAATGAAAGTGGGAGAGATCATCTGGTAGCTTTGTCTTGTGCCACTTCCTTTCAGCTGCCCTGAGAGGTGTTCGTTCAGATCTGAGGGTTTCAGATAACCAGGGGGCCGGTGGGGATGAGCGAGCTGGCCTGGTCGAGAGAGGGCAGTGTTGGTCAAATGCAGATGAGATAGAGGAGAGGAAGGATGTGGTTGCGGGGTCGGGTGAGAGAGAGAGGAAGGACTCTAGGGAGGGTAGAGAGGAGAGAATAGAGGATGAGAGGGAGGAGGGGTTTAGGGACTTGAGATTGCGTCGGGTGGTGACGGTCGGAGGGTGAGTAGGTTTAGGTGGGAGAGTAGAGAGAGAGAGGGAGAAGGTTATGAAGTGGTGGTCAGACCTAATTAAGGGAGTAACAGAGAGTGTGGAGGGGGAGCAGGCTCTGCAGAACACGAGGTCCAAAACATTACCAGCCTTGTGAGTGGGAGGGGAGGGAGAAAGGGAGAGGTCAAACGAGGATAGGAGGGACGTAACGGGAAGATACTTCTCTGCCGTAGGTAGGTTAAAGTCACCCAGTAGAATCAGGGGGGTGCCATCCTCCGGAAACGAGCTGATCAGAGAGTCTAGTTCTTCCAGGAAGTTCCCAAGGGTTCCTGGGGGGCGATAGAGCACAATGAGGGTGAGGGGGACTGGTTGTGATATTGAGATAGCATGAAATTCACATGTGGTGAGAGAAAGGTGAGAGAGATTTAAGACACGGAAATTCCATTTCGGGGACATGAGTATCCCTGTACCACCCCCCCTACCTGTTGAGCGAGGGGTGTGTGTGAATTTGTGTGAAACAGAGAGGGCGGCGGGGGTAGCTGTGTTATCAGGGGTAATCCAGGTTTCGGTTAGAGCAAGGAAATGCAGAGACTTGAGGGTGGCGTGGGCTGAGATAAATTCAGGCATTTCCTCTTTGGTAGCTGCGTGGCAGTTCCAAAGGCCTCCCTCCACCACAATGTGGTACACCTGTCGCTTTCAGGGCTGTAGTTCACGTACTGTATGTATCTGGGCTATGGTTGTGACATTGGGTGAAAGAGGACGAGTGGGGCTACAAAACTACCGAAACCCATGCGTGTAAAGTGAATATTTTGGCCGTGAGGACGATTTGTTCGGAGAATTTCGGTATAGTCTTCACATTGGCTTCTCACTCTGATCCGCTCTCTCTCTGGGCGTGCGACACTCTGAGTCGAGAATATTGCTCAGACCACACACACTTTGAACTGCGATAGCGGGCAAACCGTGCAACGTATTCGAATTCCGTCTGAACAACCACAAAGTCGATGGCCTCGTGTGCTGTTTGACGTTTAAATCGTGTTTCTACGTACCAGTATGCCAGAGCAATGTGGCTCCAAAGTAACGTGTCGTTTTCTGTTTTTACCCGCGTCTCCCCATCGACTTTGAATGGGGCATTTTCGCGTCGTTTATTGCGAATTACGTCGGCACGGTAACACGAATCGGAAAGAAAAGCACAAGCACACCATTCCCGGCCGAGCCGCACGTTTTGATGTATATATTGCGGGGCTTTGGCAAACCGTGCGGCCGGCCATAGACGTCGAAGTTTCGCGTATTGGTGATTATAATAATTACTAGAAACAAATTTCAGGAAATTTGACTGGGTGCCTGCAGCTCGCCAAGTCTGTGCAGCATTTGAGCCACGGACCACCATTTGATGACATTTAGCCTCTCAGACCCTGTAAGGGTCCATTTGGTTGACTTTCAATGGGGTATTTTGTCTAAGTTTATTGCACATTACGTTGCCACCAACATTCTAATGCTAACATGCTAATACTAACATGCTAATGCTAACATGCTAACATGCTAAAATGCTAATGCTAATATGCTAATGCTAATATGCTAATGCTAACATGCTAATATGCTAATGCGAACATGCTAACATGCTAATGCTAACATGCTAATGCTAACATGCTAATGCTAACATGCTAACATGCTAATGCTAAGATGCTAATGCTAACATGCTAATGCTAACATGCTAACATGCTAATGCTAACATGCTAATGCTAACATGCTAACATGCTAATGCTAACATGCTAATGCTAACATGCTAACATGCTAATGCTAACATGCTAACATGCTAACATGCTAACATGCTAATACTAACATGCTAACATGCTAATGCTAACATGCTAATGCTAACATGCTAACATGCTAATGCTAACATGCTAACATGCTAACATGCTAATGCTAACATGCTAACATGCTAATGCTAACATGCTAACATGCTAATGCTAACATGCTAATGCTAACATGCTAATGCTAACATGCTAACATGCTAATGCTAACATGCTAATGCTAACATGCTAATGCTAACATGCTAACATGCTAATGCTGACATGCTAATGCTAACATGCTAATGCTAACATGCTAACATGCTAATGCTAACATGCTAATGCTAACATGCTAATGCTAACATGCTAACATGCTAATGCTAACATGCTAATGCTAACATGCTAATGCTGACATGCTAATATGCTAATGCTAATATGCTAATGCTAACATGCTAACATGCTAATGCTAACATGCTAATGCTAACATGCTAACATGTTAATGCTAACATGCTAACATGCTAATGTTAACATGCTAACATGCTAATGCTAACATGCTAATGCTAACATGCTAATATGCTAATGCTAACATGCTAATGCTAACATGCTAACATGCTAATGCTAACATGCTAATGCTAACATGCTAACATGCTAATGCTAACATGCTAACATGCTAATGCTAATATGCTAATGCTAACATGCTAAGGGGTCCATTTGGTTTCGCTCAGGGGGGCGGCCCGGTTCTGGCGAGCCGCCCCGCGTCCGAAACGGTTGAGAAATGACAGAGTTACATGTTTCCCCGAATTTCTCTATTGACTTTCAATGTGTGTGTGTGCGTGCACATTTGTGCATGTGCGTGTGTGCGCGCGTGTGTGAGAGTTGGTCAGGTGACCTTGAATCATTAACAAAGTATCATTTTCACCTGGGCTAGTCTATGCAAATGCAAACAGTATTGCAAGTTAAAAGCCCACTGACTCTCTATGAGAGAACGTATGTCCGAACAAATTGCTCTATCGCAAAAAGTAAAAGTCGAATGCGATTTTTGTTTTCACCGTGAGTGACCCGAGGCATTGAGGTACACCGTGTGCGATCGTGGTATTGGTACGATAAAAAACGTGGTTATAAGAGCGAGTTAAGAATTGTGCTTGTGATGAAAAAATTGCTGACTCATTCAGGCATTTAACATGGAGTTTATGACACATTATGATGGTACACCTGTCGCTTTCAGGGCTGTAGTTCACGTACTGTATGTATCTGGGCTATGGTTGTGACATTGGGTGAAAGAGGACGAGTGTGGCTACAAAATTACCGAAACCCATGCGTGTAAAGTGAATATTTTGGCCTTGAGGACGATTTGTTCGGAGAATTTCGGTATAGTCTTCACATTGGCTTCTCACTCTGATCCGCTCTCTCTCTGGGCGTGCGACACTCTGAGTCGAGAATATTGCTCAGACCACACACACTTTGAACTGCGATAGCGGGCAAACCGTGCAACGTAATCGAATTCCGTCTGAACCACCACAAAGTCGATGGCCTCGTGTGCTGTTTGACGTTTAAATCGTGTTTCTACGTACCAGTATGCCAGAGCAATGTGGCTCCAAAGTAACGTGTTGTTTTCTGTTTTTCCACGCGTTTCTCCATCGACTTTGAATGGGGCATTTTTCGCGTCGTTTATTGCGAATTACGTCGGAACGGTAACGCGAATCGGAAAGAAAAGCACAAGCACACCATTCCCGGCCGAGCCGCACGTTTTGATGTATATATTGCGGGGCTTTGGCAAACCGTGCGGCCGGCCATAGACGTCGAAGTTTCGCGTATTGATTATAATAATTATTAAGTATGCGTTTTAGATTTCAACCTGTGTTTCTGCCATTGCATGGCAGGCACCCAGAACTAGAAACAAATTTCAGGAAATTTGACTGGGTGCCTACAGCTCGCCAAGTCTGTGCAGCATTTGAGCCACGGACCACCATTTGATGACATTTAGCCTCTCAGACCCTGTAAGGGTCCATTTGGTTGACTTTCAATGGGGTATTTTGTCTAAGTTTATTGCACATTACGTTGCCACCAACATTCTAATGCTAACATGCTAACATGCTAATACTAACATGCTAATGCTAACATGCTAATGCTAACATGCTAACATGCTAATGCTAACATGCTAATGCTAATATGCTAATGCTAACATGCTAATATGCTAATGCTAACATGCTAACATGCTAACATGCTAATGCTAACATGCTAATGCTAACATGTTAATGCTAACATGCTAATGCTAACATGCTAACATGCTAATGCTAACATGCTAATGCTAACATGCTAACATGCTAATGCTAACATGCTAATATGCTAATGCTAACATGCTAATGCTAACATGCTAACATGCTAATGCTAACATGCTAATTTTAACATGCTAACATGCTAATGCTAACATGCTAATATGCTAATGCTAACATGCTAATGCTAACATGCTAATGCTAACATGCTAACATGCTAATGCTAATATGCTAATGCTAACATGCTAATGCTAACATGCTAATATGCTAATGCTAACATGCTAATGCTAACATGCTAATGCTAACATGCTAACATGCTAATGCTAACATGCTAACATGCTAATGCTAACATGCTAATATGCTAATGCTAACATGCTAATGCTAACATGCTAACATGCTAATGCTAACATGCTAATTTTAACATGCTAACATGCTAATGCTAACATGCTAATATGCTAATGCTAACATGCTAATGCTAACATGCTAATATGCTAATGCTAACATGCTAATGCTAACATGCTAACATGCTAATGCTAACATGCTAATGCTAACATGCTAATATGTTAATGTTAACATGCTAACATGCTAATGCTAACATGCTAATGCTAACATGCTAAGGGGTCCATTTGGTTTCGCTCAGGGGGGCGGCCCGGTTCTGGCGAGCCGCCCCGCGTCCGAAACGGTTGAGAAATGACAGAGTTACGTGTTTCCTCGAATTTCTCTATTGACTTTCAATGTGTGTGTGTGCGTGCACATGTGTGCATGTGCGTGCATGTGCGTGTGTGCGCGCGTGTGTGAGAGTTGGTCAGGTGACCTTGAATCATTAACAAAGTATCATTTTCACCTGGGCTAGTCTATGCAATGCAAACAGTATTGCAAGTTAAAAGCCCACTGACTCTCTATGAGAGAACGTATGTCCGAACAAATTGCTCTATCGCAAAAAGTAAAAGTCGAATGCGTTTTTTGTTTTCTCCGTGAGTGACCCGAGGCATTGAGGTACGCCGTGTGCGATCGTGGTATTGGTACGATAAAAAACGTGGTTATAAGAGCGAGTTAAGAATTGTGTTTGTGATGAAAAAATTGCTGACTCATTCAGGTATTTAACATGGAGTTTATGACACATTATGATGGTACACCTGTCGCTTTCAGGGCTGTAGTTCACGTACTGTATGTATCTGTGCTATGGTTGTGACATTGGGTGAAAGAGGACGAGTGTGGCTACAAAATTACCGAAACCCATGCCTGTAAAGTGAATATTTTGGCCGTGAGGACGATTTGTTCGGAGAATTTCGGTATAGTCTTCACATTGGCTTCTCACTCTGATCCGCTCTCTCTCTGGGCGTGCGACACTCTGAGTCGAGAATATTTCTCAGACCACACACACTTTGAACTGCGATAGCGGGCAAACCGCGCAACGTATTCGAATTCCGTCTGAACCACCACAAAGTCGATGGCCTCGTGTGCTGTTTGACGTTTAAATCGTGTTTCTACGTAACAGTATGCCAGAGCAATGTGGCTCCAAAGTAACGTGTCGTTTTCTGTTTTTACACGCGTTTCCCCATCGACTTTGAATGGGGCATTTTTCGCGTCGTTTATTGCGAATTACGTGGGCACGGTAACACGAATCGGAAAGAAAAGCACAAGCACACCATTCCCGGCCGAGCCGCACGTTTTGATGTATATATTGCGGGGCTTTGGCAAACCGTGCGGCCGGCCGTAGACGTCGAAGTTTCGCGTATTGATTATAATAATTATTAAGTATGCGTTTTAGATTTCAACCTGTGTTTCTGCCATTGCATGGCAGGCACCCAGAACTAGAAACAAATTTCAGGAAATTTGACTGGGTGCCTGCAGCTCGCCAAGTCTGTGCAGCATTTGAGCCACGGACCACCATTTGATGACATTTAGCCTCTCAGACCCTGTAAGGGTCCATTTGGTTGACTTTCAATGGGGTATTTTGTCTAAGTTTATTGCACATTACGTTGCCACCAACATTCTAATGCTAACATGCTAACATGCTAATACTAACATGCTAATGCTAACATGCTAATGCTAACATGCTAACATGCTAAAATGCTAATGCTAAACATGCTAATGCTAATATGCTAATGCTAACATGCTAATGCTAACATGCTAATGCTAACATGCTAAAATGCTAATGCTAACATGCTAATGCTAATATGCTAATGCTAACATGCTAATGCTAACATGCTAAAATGCTAATGCTAACATGCTAATGCTAATATGCTAATGCTAACATGCTAATGCTAACATGCTAATGCTAACATGCTAACATGCTAACATGCTAATGCTAACATGCTAACATGCTAACGCTAACATGCTAACATGCTAACATGCTAATGCTAACATGCTAACATGCTAATGCTAACATGCTAACATGCTAATGCTAACATGCTAACATGCTAATGCTAACATGCTAACATGCTAATATGCTAATGCTAACATGCTAACATGCTAATGCTAACATGCTAACATGCTAACATGCTAATGCTAACATGCTAACATGCTAATGCTAACATGCTAATGCTAACATGCTAACATGCTAATATGCTAATGCTAACATGCTAACATGCTAACATGTTAATGCTAACATGCTAATGCTAACATGCTAATGCTAACATGCTAATGCTAACATGCTAACATGCTAATATGCTAACATGCTAATGCTAACATGCTAATGCTAACATGCTAATGCTAACATGCTAACATGCTAATGCTAACATGCTAATGCTAACATGGTAACATGCTAATGCTAACATGCTAATGCTAACATGGTAACATGCTAACATGGTAACATGCTAACATGCTAATGCTAACATGCTAACATGCTAACATGCTAATGCTAACATGCTAACATGCTAATGCTAACATGCTAACATGCTAACATGCTAATATGCTAATGCTAACATGCTAACATGCTAATGCTAACATGCTAATGCTAACATGCTAATATGCTAATGCTAACATGCTAACATGCTAACGCTAACATGCTAATGCTAACATGCTAAGGGGTCCATTTGGTTTCGCTCAGGGGGGCGGCCCGGTTCTGGCGAGCCGCCCTGCGTCCGAAACGGTTGAGAAATGACAGAGTTACGTGTTTCCCCGAATTTCTCTATTGACTTTCAATGTGTGTGTGTGCGTGCACATGTGTGCATGTGCGTGCATGTGCGTGTGTGCGCGCGTGTGTGAGAGTTGGTCAGGTGACCTTGAATCATTAACAAAGTATCATTTTCACCTGGGCTAGTCTATGCAAATGCAAACAGTATTGCAAGTTAAAAGCCCACTGACTCTCTATGAGAGAACGTATGTCCGAACAAATTGCTCTATCGCAAAAAGTAAAAGTCGAATGCGATTTTTGTTTTCACCGTGAGTGACCCGAGGCATTGAGGTACGCCGTGTGCGATCGTGGTATTGGTACGATAAAAAACGTGGTTATAAGAGCGAGTTAAGAATTGTGCTTGTGATGAAAAAATTGCTGACTCATTCAGGTATTTAACATGGAGTTTATGACACATTATGATGGTACACCTGTCGCTTTCAGGGCTGTAGTTCACGTACTGTATGTATCTGGGCTATGGTTGTGACATTGGGTGAAAGAGGACGAGTGTGGCTACAAAATTACCGAAACCCATGCGTGTAAAGTGAATATTTTGGCCGTGAGGACGATTTGTTCGGAGAATTTCGGTATAGTCTTCACATTGGCTTCTCACTCTGATCCGCTCTCTCTCTGGGCGTGCGACACTCTGAGTCGAGAACATTTCTCAGACCACACACACTTTGAACTGCGATAGCGGGCAAACCGTGCAACGTATTCGAATTCCGTCTGAACCACCACAAAGTCGATGGCCTCGTGTGCTGTTTGACGTTTAAATCGTGTTTCTACGTAACAGTATGCCAGAGCAATGTGGCTCCAAAGTAACGTGTCGTTTTCTGTTTTTCCACGCGTTTCCCCATCGACTTTGAATGGGGCATTTTTCGCGTCGTTTATTGCGAATTACGTCGGCACGGTAACACGAATCGGAAAGAAAAGCACAAGCACACCATTCCCGGCCGAGCCGCACGTTTTGATGTATATATTGCGGGGCTTTGGCAAACCGTGCGGCCGGCCGTAGACGTCGAAGTTTCGCGTATTGATTATAATTATAACTAGAAACAAATTTCAGGAAATTTGACTGGGTGCCTGCAGCTCGCCAAGTCTGTGCAGCATTTGAGCCACGGACCACCATTTGATGACATTTAGCCTCTCAGACCCTGTAAGGGTCCATTTGGTTGACTTTCAATGGGGTATTTTGTCTAAGTTTATTGCACATTACGTTGCCACCACCATTCTAATGCTAACATGCTAACATGCTAATGCTAACATGCTAAAATGCTAATGCTAACATGCTAATGCTAATATGCTAATGCTAACATGCTAATATGCTAATGCTAACATGCTAATGCTAACATGCTAAAGCTAACATGCTAACATGCTAATGCTAACATGCTAACATGCTAATGCTAACATGCTAACATGCTAACATGCTAATGCTAACATGCTAACATGCTAATGCTAACATGCTAACATGCTAACATGCTAATGCTAACATGCTAACATGCTAACATGCTAATGCTAACATGCTAATGCTAACATGCTAATGCTAACATGCTAACATGCTAATGCTAACATGCTAATGCTAACATGCTAACATGCTAACATGCTAATGCTAACATGCTAATGCTAACATGCTAATGCTAACATGCTAATGCTAACATGCTAATGCTAACATGCTAACATGCTAATGCTAACATGCTAAAGCTAACATGCTAACATGCTAATGCTAACATGCTAATGCTAACATGCTAACATGCTAATGCTAAAATGCTAACATGCTAATGCTAACATGCTAACATGCTAACATGCTAATATGCTAATGCTAACATGCTAATGCTAACATGCTAACATGCTAATGCTAACATGTTAACATGCTAATATGCTAATGCTAACATGCTAACATGCTAATGCTAACATGCTAACATGCTAACATGCTAACATGCTAATGCTAACATGCTAAAGCTAACATGCTAACATGCTAACATGCTAATGCTAACATGCTAACATGCTAATGCTAACATGCTAACATGCTAATGCTAACATGCTAACATGCTAATGCTAACATGCTAACATGCTAATGCTAACATGCTAACATGCTAACATGCTAATGCTAACATGGTAACATGCTAACATGCTAATGCTAATGCTAACATGCTAACATGCTAACATGCTAATGCTAACATGCTAACATGCTAATGCTAACATGCTAATGCTAACATGCTAATGCTAACATGCTAATGCTAACATGCTAACATGCTAATGCTAACATGCTAAAGCTAACATGCTAACATGCTAACATGCTAATGCTAACATGCTAACATGCTAATGCTAACATGCTAACATGCTAATGCTAATATGCTAACATGCTAATGCTAACATGCTAATGCTAACATGCTAATGCTAACATGCTAACATGCTAATGCTAACATGATAATATGCTAATGCTAACATGCTAACATGCTAATGCTAACATGCTAACATGCTAATGCTAACATGCTAATGCTAACATGCTAAGGGGTCCATTTGGTTTCGCTCAGGGGGGCGGCCCGGTTCTGGTGAGCCGCCCCGCGTCCGAAACGGTTGAGAAATGACAGAGTTACGTGTTTCCCCGAATTTCTCTATTGACTTTCAATGTGTGTGTGCGTGCACATGTGTGCATGTGCGTGCATGTGCATGTGTGCGCGCGTGTGTGAGAGTTGGTCAGGTGACCTTGAATCATTAACAAAGTATCATTTTCACCTGGGCTAGTCTATGCAAATGCAAACAGTATTGCAAGTTAAAAGCCCACTGACTCTCTATGAGAGAACGTATGTCCGAACAAATTGCTCTATCGCAAAAAGTAAAAGTCGAATGCGATTTTTGTTTTCACCGTGAGTGACCCGAGGCATTGAGGTACGCCGTGTGCGATCGTGGTATTGGTACGATAAAAAACGTGGTTATAAGAGCGAGTTAAGAATTGTGCTTGTGATGAAAAAATTGCTGACTCATTCAGGCATTTAACATGGAGTTTATGACACATTATGATGGTACACCTGTCGCTTTCAGGGCTGTAGTTCACGTACTGTATGTATCTGGGCTATGGTTGTGACATTGGGTGAAAGAGGACGAGTGTGGCTACAAAATTACCGAAACCCATGTGTGTAAAGTGAATATTTTGGCCGTGAGGACGATTTGTTCGGAGAATTTCGGTATAGTCTTCACATTGGCTTCTCACTCTGATCCGCTCTCTCTCTGGGCGTGCGACACTCTGAGTCGAGAATATTGCTCAGACCACACACACTTTGAACTGCGATAGCGGGCAAACCGTGCAACGTATTCGAATTCCGTCTGAACCACCACAAAGTCGATGGCCTCGTGTGCTGTTTGACGTTTAAATCGTGTTTCTACGTAACAGTATGCCAGAGCAATGTGGCTCCAAAGTAACGTGTCGTTTTCTGTTTTTCCACGCGTTTCCGCATCGACTTTGAATGGGGCATTTTTCGCGTCGTTTATTGCGAATTACGTGGGCACGGTAACACGAATCGGAAAGAAAAGCACAAGCACACCATTCCCGGCCGAGCCGCACGTTTTGATGTATATATTGCGGGGCTTTGGCAAACCGTGCGGCCGGCCGTAGACGTCGAAGTTTCGCGTATTGATAATTATAATTATTACGATTAAGTATGCGTTTTAGATTTCAACCTGTGTTTCTGCCATTGCATGGCAGGCACCCAGAACTAGAAACAAATTTCAGGAAATTTGACTGGGTGCCTGCAGCTCGCCAAGTCTGTGCAGCATTTGAGCCACGGACCACCATTTGATGACATTTAGCCTCTCAGACCCTGTAAGGGTCCATTTGGTTGACTTTCAATGGGGTATTTTGTCTAAGTTTATTGCACATTACGTTGCCACCAACATTCTAATGCTAACATGCTAATACTAACATGCTAATGCTAACATGCTAATGCTAACATGCTAACATGCTAAAATGCTAATGCTAACATGCTAATGCTAATATGCTAATGCTAACATGCTAATATGCTAATGCTAACATGCTAACATGCTAATGCTAACATGCTAATGCTAACATGCTAATGCTAACATGCTAACATGATAATGCTAACATGCTAATGCTAACATGCTAACATGCTAATGCTAACATGCTAATGCTAACATGCTAATGCTAACATGCTAATGCTAACATGCTAATATGCTAATGCTAACATGCTAATGCAAACATGCTAACATGCTAATGCTAACATGCTAACATGCTAACATGCTAATGCTAACATGCTAACATGCTAATGCTAATGCTAACATGCTAATGCTAACATGCTAAGGGGTCCATTTGGTTTCGCTCAGGGGGGCGGCCCGGTTCTGGCGAGCCGCCCCGCATCCGAAACGGTTGAGAAATGACAGAGTTACGTGTTTCCCCGAATTTCTCTATTGACTTTCAATGTGTGTGTGCGTGCACATGTGTGCATGTGCGTGCATGTGCATGTGTGCGCACGTGTGTGAGAGTTGGTCAGGTGACCTTGAATCATTAACAAAGTATCATTTTCACCTGGGCTAGTCTATGCAAATGCAAACAGTATTGCAAGTTAAAAGCCCACTGACTCTCTATGAGAGAACGTATGTCCGAACAAATTGCTCTATCGCAAAAAGTAAAAGTCGAATGCGATTTTTGTTTTCACCGTGAGTGACCCGAGGCATTGAGGTACGCCGTGTGCGATCGTGGCATTGGTACGATGAAAAACGTGGTTATAAGAGCGAGTTAAGAATTGTGCTTGTGATGAAAAAATTGCTGAGTCATTCAGGCAGTTAACATGGAGTTTTTGACACATTATGATGGTACACCTGTCGCTTTCAGAGCTGTAGTTCACGTACTGTATGTATCTGGGCTTTGGTTGTGACATTGGGTGAAAGAGGACGAGTGTGGCTACAAAATTACCGAAACCCATGCGTGTAAAGTGAATATTTTGGCCGTGAGGACGATTTGTTCGGAGAATTTCGGTATAGTCTTCACATTGGCTTCTCACTCTGATCCGCTCTCTCTCTGGGCGTGCGACACTCTGAGTCGAGAATATTGCTCAGACCACACACACTTTGAACTGCGATAGCGGGCAAACCGTGCAACGTATTCGAATTCCGTCTGAACCACCACAAAGTCGATGGCCTCGTGTGCTGTTTGACGTTCGAATCGTGTTTCTACGTACCAGTATGCCAGAGCAATGTGGCTCCAAAGTAACGTGTCGTTTTCTGTTTTTCCACGCGTTTCCCCATCGACTTTGAATGGGGCATTTTTCGCGTCGTTTTTTGCGAATTACGTGGGCACGGTAACACGAATCGGAAAGAAAAGCACAAGCACACCATTCCCGACCGAGCCGCACGTTTTGATGTATATATTGCGGGGCTTTGGCAAACCGTGCGGCCGGCCATAGACGTCAAAGTTTCGCGTATTGGTGATTATAATAATTACTAGAAACAAATTTCAGGAAATTTGACTGGGTGCCTGCAGATCGCCAAGTCTGTGCAGCATTTGAGCCACGGACCACCATTTGATGACATTTAGCCTCTCAGACCCTGTAAGGGTCCATTTGGTTGACTTTCAATGGGGTATTTTGTCTAAGTTTATTGCACATTACGTTGCCACCAACATTCTAATGCTAACATGCTAACATGCTAATACTAACATGCTAATGCTAACATGCTAATGCTAACATGCTAATGCTAACATGCTAATGCTAACATGCTAACATGCTAATGCTAACGCTAACATGCTAACATGCTAATGCTAACATGCTAATGCTAACATGCTAACATGCTAATGCTAACATGCTAACATGCTAATGCTAACATGCTAATGCTAACATGCTAATGCTAACATGCTAATATGCTAATGCTAACATGCTAATGCTAACATGCTAACATGCTAATGCTAACATGCTAATGCTAACATGATAATATGCTAATGCTAACATGCTAACATGCTAATGCTAACATGCTAACATGTTAACGCTAACATGCTAACATGCTAATGCTAACATGCTAATGCTAACATGCTAACATGCTAACGCTAACATGCTAACATGCTAATGCTAACATGCTAATGCTAACATGCTAACATGATAATGCTAATATGCTAATGCTAACATGCTAATGCTAACATGCTAACATGCTAAAATGCTAATGCTAACATGCTAAAATGCTAACATGTTAACATGCTAATGCTAACATGCTAATGCTAACATGCTAACATGCTAATGCTAATATGCTAACATGCTAATGCTAACATGCTAAAATGCTAACATGTTAATGCTAACATGCTAACATGCTAATGCTAACATGCTAATGCTAACATGCTAATGCTAACATGTTAACATGCTAATGCTAACATGCTAACATGCTAATGCTAACATGCTAATGCTAACATGCTAATGCTAACATGCTAACATGCTAATGCTAACATGATAATATGCTAATACTAACATGCTAATGCTAACATGCTAATGCTAACATGCTAACATGCTAAAATGCTAATGCTAACATGCTAATGCTAATATGCTAATGCTAATATGCTAACATGCTAATGCTAACATGCTAATGCTAACATGCTAATGCTAACATGCTAACATGCTAATGCTAACATGCTAATGCTAACATGCTAATGCTAACATGCTAAAATGTTAACATGCTAACATGCTAATGCTAACATGCTAATGATAACATGCTAACATGATAATGCTAACATGCTAATGCTAACATGCTAACATGCTAAAATGCTAATGCTAACATGCTAACATGCTAACATGCTAACATGGTAACATGCTAATGCTAACATGCTAACATGCTAATGCTAACATGTTAATGCTAACATGCTAACATGCTAATGCTAACATGCTAATGCTAACATGCTAATGCTAACATGTTAACATGTTAATGCTAACATGCTAACATGCTAATGCTAACATGCTAATGCTAACATGCTAATATGCTAACATGCTAATGCTAACATGCTAATGCTAACATGCTAATGCTAACATGCTAATGCTAACATGATAATATGCTAATGCTAACATGCTAACATGTTAACGCTAACATGCTAACATGCTAATGCTAACATGCTAATGCTAACATGCTAAGGGGTCCATTTGGTTTCGCTCAGGGGGGCGGCCCGATTCTGGCGAGCCGCCCCGCGTCCGAAACGGTTGAGAAATGACAGAGTTACGTGTTTCCCCGAATTTCTCTATTGACTTTCAATGTGTGTGTGTGCGTGCACATGTGTGCATGTGCGTGTGTGCGAGAGTTGGTCAGGTGACCTTGAATCATTAACAAAGTATCATTTTCACCTGGGCTAGTCTATGCAATGCAAACAGTATTGAAAGGTAAAGCACACTGACTCTCTATGAGAGATCGTATGTCCGAACAAATTGCTCTATCGCAAAAAGTAAAAGTCGAATGCGATTTTTGTTTTCCCCGTGAGTGACCCGAGGCATTGAGGTACGCCGTGTGCGATCGTGGTATTGGTACGATAAAAAACGTGGTTATAAGTGCGAGTTAAGAATTGTGCTTGTGATGAAAAAATTGCTGACTCATTCAGGCATTTAACATGGAGTTTATGACACATTATGATGGTACACCTGTCGCTTTCAGGGCTGTAGTTCACGTACTGTATGTATCTGTGCTATGGTTTTGACATTGGGTGAAAGAGGACGAGTGTGGCTACAAAATTACCGAAACCCATGCGTGTAAAGTGAATATTTTGGCCGTGAGGACGATTTGTTCGGAGAATTTCGGTATAGTCTTCACATTGGCTTCTCACTCTGATCCGCTCTCTCTCTGGGCGTGCGACACTCTGAGTCGAGAATATTGCTCAGACCACACACACTTTGAACTGCCATAGCGGGCAAACCGTGCAACGTATTCGAATTCCGTCTGAACCACCACAAAGTCGATGGCCTCGTGTGCTGTTTGACGTTTAAATCGTGTTTCTACGTAACAGTATGCCAGAGCAATGTGGCTCCAAAGTAACGTGTCGTTTTCTGTTTTTACACGCGTTTCCCCATCGACTTTGAATGGGGCATTTTTCGCGTCGTTTATTGCGAATTACGTGGGCACGGTAACACGAATCGGAAAGAAAAGCACAAGCACACCATTCCCGGCCGAGCCGCACGTTTTGATGTATATATTGCGGGGCTTTGGCAAACCGTGCGGCCGGCCGTAGACGTCGAAGTTTCGCGTATTGATTATAATAATTATTAAGTATGCGTTTTAGATTTCAACCTGTGTTTCTGCCATTGCATGGCAGGCACCCAGAACTAGAAACAAATTTCAGGAAATTTGACTGGGTGCCTGCAGCTCGCCAAGTCTGTGCAGCATTTGAGCCACGGACCACCATTTGATGACATTTAGCCTCTCAGACCCTGTAAGGGTCCATTTGGTTGACTTTCAATGGGGTATTTTGTCTAAGTTTATTGCACATTACGTTGCCACCAACATTCTAATGCTAACATGCTAACATGCCAACATGCTAATACTAACATGCTAATGCTAACATGCTAATGCTAACATGCTAACATGCTAAAATGCTAATGCTAACATGCTAATGCTAATATGCTAATGCTAACATGCTAATATGCTAATGCTAACATGCTAATGCTAACATGCTAACATGCTAACATGCTAATGCTAACATGCTAACATACTAATGCTAACATGCTAATGCTAACATGCTAACATGCTAATGCTAACATGCTAACATGCTAACATGCTAATGCTAACATGCTAACATGCTAATGCTAACATGCTAATGCTAACATGCTAATGCTAACATGCTAATGCTAACATGCTAACATGCTAACATGCTAATGCTAACATGCTAACATGCTAATGCTAACATGCTAATGCTAACATGCTAATGCTAACATGCTAATATGCTAATGCTAACATGCTAATGCTAACATGCTAACATGCTAACATGCTAATGCTAACATGTTAACATACTAATGCTAACATGCTAATGCTAACATGCTAACATGCTAATGCTAACATGCTAACATGCTAATGCTAACATGCTAATGCTAACATGCTAATGCTAACATGCTAACATGCTAATGCTAACATGCTAACATGCTAACATGCTAATGCTAACATGCTAACATGCTAATGCTAACATGCTAATGCTAACATGCTAATGCTAACATGCTAATATGCTAATGCTAACATGCTAATGCTAACATGCTAACATGCTAATGCTAACATGCTAATGCTAACATGGTAACATGCTAATGCTAACATGCTAACATGCTAATGCTAACATGCTAATGCTAACATGCTAATATGCAAATGCTAATGTTAACATGCTAACATGCTAACATGCTAATGCTAACATGCTCATGCTAACATGCTAACATGCTAATGCTAACATGCTAACATGCTAATGCTAACATGCTAACATGCTAATGCTAACATGCTAATATGCTAATGCTAACATGCTAACATGCTAACATGCTAATGCTAACATGCTAATGCTAACATGCTAAGGGGTCCATTTGGTTTCGCTCAGGGGGGGCGGCCCGGTTCTGGCGAGCCGCCCCACGTCCGAAACGGTTGAGAAATGACAGAGTTACGTGTTTCCCCGAATTTCTCTATTGACTTTCAATGTGTGTGTGTGCGTGCACATGTGTGCATGTGCGTGCATGTGCGTGTGTGCGCGCGTGTGTGAGAGTTGGTCAGGTGACCTTGAATCATTAACAAAGTATCATTTTCACCTGGGCTAGTCTATGCAAATGCAAACAGTATTGCAAGTTAAAAGCCCACTGACTCTCTATGAGAGAACGTATGTCCGAACAAATTGCTCTATCGCAAAAAGTAAAAGTCGAATGCGATTTTTGTTTCCACCGTGAGTGACCCGAGGCATTGAGGTACGCCGTGTGCGATCGTGGTATTGGTACGATAAAAAACGTGGTTATAAGAGCAAGTTAAGAATTGTGCTTGTGATGAAAAAATTGCTGACTCATTCAGGTATTTAACATGGAGTTGATGACACATTATGATGGTACACCTGTCGCTTTCAGGGCTGTAGTTCACGTACTGTATGTATCTGGGCTTTGGTTGTGACATTGGGTGAAAGAGGACGAGTGTGGCTACAAAACTACCGAAACCCATGCGTGTAAAGTGAATATTTTGGCCGTGAGGACGATTTGTTCGGAGAATTTCGGTATAGTCTTCACATTGGCTTCTCACTCTGATCCGCTCTCTCTCTGGGCGTGCGACACTCTGAGTCGAGAATATTGCTCAGACCACACACACTTTGAACTGCGATAGCGGGCAAACCGTGCAACGTATTCGAATTCCGTCTGAACCACCACAAAGTCGATGGCCTCGTGTGCTGTTTGACGTTTAAATCGTGTTTCTACGTAACAGTATGCCAGAGCAATGTGGCTCCAAAGTAACGTGTCGTTTTCTGTTTTTCCACGCGTTTCCCCATCGACTTTGAATGGGGCATTTTTCGCGTCGTTTATTGCGAATTACGTCGGCACGGTAACACGAATCGGAAAGAAAAGCACAAGCACACCATTCCCGGCCGAGCCGCACGTTTTGATGTATATATTGCGGGGCTTTGGCAAACCGTGCGGCCGGCCATAGACGTCGAAGTTTCGCGTATTGATTATTACTACGACTAGAAACAAATTTCAGGAAATTTGACTGGGTGCCTGCAGCTGTCTGTGCAGCATTTGAGCCACGGACCACCATTTGATGACATTTAGCCTCTCAGACCCTGTAAGGGTCCATTTGGTTGACTTTCAATGGGGTATTTTGTCTAAGTTTATTGCACATTACGTTGCCACCAACATTCTAATGCTAACATGCTAACATGCTAATACTAACATGCTAATGTTAACATGCTAATGCTAACATGCTAAAATGCTAATGCTAACATGCTAACATGCTAATGCTAATATGCTAATGCTAACATGCTAATGCTAACATGCTAACATGCTAATGCTAACATGCTAACATGCTAATGCTAACATGCTAATGCTAACATGCTAAGGGGTCCATTTGGTTTCGCTAAGGGTGGCGGCCCGGTTCTGGCGAGCCGCCCCGCGTCCGAAACGGTTGAGAAATGACAGAGTTACGTGTTTCCCCGAATTCCTCTATTGACTTTCAATGTGTGTGTGTGCGTGCACATGTGTGCATGTGCATGCATGTGCGTGTGTGCGCGCGTGTGTGAGAGTTGGTCAGGTGACCTTGAATCATTAACAAAGTATCATTTTCACCTGGGCTAGTCTATGCAATGCAAACAGTATTGAAAGGTAAAAGCACAGTGACTCTCTATGACAGAACGTATGTCCGAACAAATTGCTCTATCGCAAAAAGTAAAAGTCGAATGCGATTTTTGTTTTCACCGTGAGTGACCCGAGGCATTGAGGTACGCCTTGTGCGATCGTGGTATTGGTACGATAAAAAACGTGGTTGTAAGAGCGAGTTAAGAATTGTGCTTGTGATGAAAAAATTGCTGACTCATTCAGGTATTTAACATGGAGTTTATGACACATTATGATGGTACACCTGTCGCTTTCAGGGCTGTAGTTCACGTACTGTATGTATCTGGGCTATGGTTGTGACATTGGGTGAAAGAGGACGAGTGTGGCTACAAAATTACCGAAACCCATGCGTGTAAAGTGAATATTTTGGCCGTGAGGACGATTTGTTCGGAGAATTTCGGTATAGTCTTCACATTGGCTTCTCACTCTGATCCGCTCTCTCTCTGGGCGTGCGACACTCTGAGTCGAGAATATTGCTCAGACCACACACACTTTGAACTGCGATAGCGGGCAAACCGTGCAACGTATTCGAATTCCGTCTGAACCACCACAAAGTCGATGGCCTCGTGTGCTGTTTGACGTTTAAATCGTGTTTCTACGTACCAGTATGCCAGAGCAATGTGGCTCCAAAGTAACGTGTCGTTTTCTGTTTTTCCACGCGTTTCTCCATCGACTTTGAATGGGGCATTTTTCGCGTCGTTTATTGCGAATTACGTGGGCACGGTAACACGAATCGGAAAGAAAAGCACAAGCACACCATTCCCGGCCGAGCCGCACGTTTTGATGTATATATTGCGGGGCTTTGGTAAACCGTGCGGCCGGCCATAGACGTCGAAGTTTCGCGTATTGATAATAATTATTAAGTATGCGTGTTAGATTTCAACCTGTGTTTCTGCCATTGCATGGCAGGCACCCAGAACTAGAAACAAATTTCAGGAAATTTGACTGGGTGCCTGCAGCTCGCCAAGTCTGTGCAGCATTTGAGCCACGGACCACCATTTGATGACATTTAGCCTCTCAGACCCTGTAAGGGTCCATTTGGTTGACTTTCAATGGGGTATTTTGTCTAAGTTTATTGCACATTACGTTGCCACCAACATTACATACATTACATACATTGCATTCCATTACATACATTGCCACCAACATTTGATGACATTTAGCCTCTCAGACCCATTTGAGCCACGGACCACCAGATGACATTCAGCCTCTCAGACCCATTTGAGCCACGGACCACCATTTGATGACATTTAGCCTCTCAGACCCATTTGAGCCACGGACCACCAGATGACATTTAGCCTCTCAGACCCATTTGAGCCACGGACCACCATTTGATGACATTTAGCCTCTCAGACCCATTTGAGCCACGGACCACCATTTGATGACATTTAGCCTCTCAGACCCATTTGAGCCACGGACCACCATTTGATGACATTGGACCCTGTAACGGTCCATTTGGTTACATATACTCTCAGAGCTACAGCACTGTAAAGGTCCATTTGGTTACATACTCTCAGAGTTACAGAGCTGTAAGGGTCCATTTGGTTCCATGTGTCATATTCTCAGAGTTACAGACCTGTAAGGGTCCATTTGATTCCATGTGTCATATTCTCAGAGTTACAGAGCTGTAAGGGTCCATTTGGTTCCATGTGTCATATTCTCAGAGTTACAAAGCCTAACCCTTAACACATACTTAAAGTCTCACTCACTCACTCGCTCACTCACTCACTCACTCACTCACTCACTCACTCACTCACTCACTCACTCACTATATTTGAATTTATTTATTTAAATTGTTTTTCTTTGTGATTAGGAAATGCAAGAAATGTTACTGTTATTATTATTTTTTATTGGCATATTTGAAATAAACATGACAAACAAACAATGTTTGGATGATTAAGATTCCAATATGGCCGCCACATACACAACTGGGCAAATGCAAAAACATTGATTTTCTGATTTCCTTAGCCAATACCCTTTCCTAAAATGTATAGTTATGCACATCTTTTAAAAACAAATCCAACAAATTTACATAGTCATCTGATTAACCACGCCAGGTCATTTTTGACCCAGTCATGCATCTAAAGGGTTAATGTTGAAAAATATCATCTTCATAACTATTGGATTCCTTGATGCTGGGAATGTAGGTTTAGCAGTTAAAATCAATCGTAAAAGATGTGAAGGCCTTCACAGTGTGGCTACTATTTATGAAGACTGTCAAATTGAACTTACATTGCAACTTAAAAAAATCACAATGAAAGACTGTTCTGTCTCTTTATTTCTCTTCTGCACTGTAATGTTTTGTGTGTCTGTCGTGTATTTTCGCACACAACTGACCCAGTAAACTCACTAAACTAGAGAAACATGAACTCTCTAGACACAAAGCAAACTGTAGTAGTCAAAAACCTCAGATCAGATCGAAGAAACGCAGGCAGAGAGAGTGAACTGAAGATCCATGTTGACCATTTTATTCCAGACCAAAGACAGATAGCTTCGCCGTGGGCCCTGAGCAAGAGCTCAGGAGCTCCATGACTGACCGCAGCCAGCTAAGACTAGTAACTTTTACATGACAAAATGACAAGATAGGCCTATATACTTTTCACAAAACAACAGTTGAACTCTGGGTGTGGTTAAGATTTACATACAGATCAACATATTGCAGAGAGATAGCCAAGTGGTCTCTCACAAACATCTTGAAGGTTCTTGGAGGACAATAGAATACTAAGTGTCTCCAACACCTCACCAAGCCTCAAAGGCTACCCCCTGCAGGTAGTCTGCATGGGAACCTCTGAAGGGATTGCTCTCAGAGACCAAGCTATTCTGACCAGTCAATGTGTCTCCACACAAAATCTCCTTAGCAGTACCAAAATGTATAGTGTAATTATTGACAGAATATTGCAGATATGGCTTATGGACTATATTTACGATTCCACATGT
>NW_027638375.1:0-120000 GCF_951216825.1 Electrona antarctica | reverse complement strand
TTTTCCAGCCTGTAAACGTTTTCCTCTGTTTCTATGCACAGGCCAGTGCTAGGAGGACATCACCTTGCCCACAACGCAAGTCTGTAGCTGTGTTGCCACCAGCACCTGTCAGAAGCGTGTATCCCAGGTCTCTTGTCAGCAAAGAAGTGCACGTACCCCGCTCAGCTGCTGCTGTAAGTAGTCGAATCGTGTCACTGCTTCATGGTAAATATCGTAAATGGAGCATTTCAGAGTCTTGCTCAAGGACACTTTGACATTAACTAGCTACTGTATCCCTGAGTCACTGCTGCCCCTTATTGGTTTGTGACAAGGGATACTCTGTTATCATATTAGTTACTTGCACAAGCAGAGCGCACAAGTAATAGTTTTAGTCCAGTGCTTCGATGCGTATGTCGTCATTTGATATGTATGCGCCGTGCCAGCGTATGACGTAATGACTACTTGTGCTTGATATGGCAGTGGTGTCAGATTACATACATGTATACATAGGGGCATTACCTTTAATCCTCCCGACACTAAAACATATCGTCAACATCAAAAACCAATTACACCCTGGCATTGGGTCCTTTAATCCACATCTTTATTACGTCATCATTGAGAGCTAGTTATACCCTGACGTCATATGCTGCTACGATACATACGCATCAAACGGGGCAAGTAACCACAGTATAACGCTAATCAACTTACAAATTACATATACATAGAGGCATTTCCTTTAATCCACCCGACACTGATCGACATATAAGTCACCAGCGGTCGACAGTACTTGCGCTCTGCTTGCGCACTTACTTGTGTGCAACAAGCAAGTAGGCACTCGACAGAGTGCAGTTCTAGTTTACTTTGTGCTCATCAACCTGCATTTCTCCTTTCAGACCAACCAGCCTACCGTTCCTTGGTCGCAGCAGCAGCAGCAGCAGCAGGTTTGTCATCTTTAACCACTGAAACCCTGTATTGTTTTATGGTGGGGAAGACCTGCCCAGTTCAGTGGGCACACCCCATGATGAACAATACTGTATCTGCCTGTGTTGGCAGTACACACTTACTTACGTACTGAATGTTCCAAAGGTTTCCTTATCTTAACATTGATCAACAATACCTGACCACAGTACCTCATTAAAGCAGGTGTGATTCCTGCCTTGATATGTACGACTCGGTACTATAACCAGTTGAGATGAGTGGGAAAAGAGCTGCAAGCTCGTACGGTGTCACAGATGTAAGACAATATGAGCTTGTAGATCTGCTATTTTTGAATAGCCAAAGCACAAATGTTACACAGATGTAGTCTAGTGTTTAATTAAAGGCTGGAGGGTTGATCTAATCCTAAACTCCAAACCACACCAATGGGTCGCCAGGCAACGCCTTGCAACCAAATGATTGCAAGTAGACACATGTAGTTGCAAGCCACCATGGAATTGAAACGCTTGGGTTGACAATGTGCCAATGTGCAACAGGCCATATCACACCAACCTTGCTTTAATCCCTGTATGCATGTGTTTAACCCATTGTGACCTGAGATCAGATTCTAAAAGTGTCTTCTACATCCTGACAGTTTTCTGAAAAAGTCGTTCTTCGATTTTCCAAAAATAGCAGACCTACAAGCTCATAGCGCTATGAGCTTGTAGAGCTGCTATTTTTCAATAGCTAAAGCATAACATAATGCTAACACCAAAAGGGGTTCCTCCCCAAAATGGGTTAACCAATGGAGTGTATTAGAAATAGGTTGTGACAACCACTACGTTGGACCTGTTGCAACACAGATTTCCATGTATTCAGAAATAGGTTTTCTTTGACATAGAAGGTTTCCATTTGACAACAGTATTATTGCGGTGTATGATTTAATGCATGGTCACATTTCCTTTCTCTTTTCATCCACAGGTGGACTTGCCAGAGAGTTCCATCCCACTCAACCCTGTCTGGTTTAGCCCTAGCATCTTGGATGCAATGAATGTGGCTGCTCCATCAGGTGGAAAGGTAATTTCATTGAAAAGTTTACATTGTTTTGCGTCTTTGTGTTTTAATGTACACTCATCTAAATAAGTAAAAGGTACACACAGGGTTTGCAGTGTCCACTGTTTGACATTATAAATGTATTGGACAATGTTTGACTATGCATCATTAGCTCTGTTTGTATACACAGGTCAGTCCTAGGACATCACACCGCGAGGTGAGAGTGCCTCATTCACCCGTTGCCACGGTAAGGAGTTTGTAACCTGTAACTCCGACACTGTTTAGTTTTAGCCACAGTCATGTTTTATCATTGTTGTATCATAGTTCAACAAACACAAAATCTCACTTCTGTGGAGTGAAGGGCGCTCTAATCATCCATCATCATTCATCATGTCATTATGGCCAATCACAATATGCGTCCTCACTTTTGTCTTCAATGGTTGTGTTGCTTTTTAGCTAGTGTCGTGTATTACAACTATTATGTGTATGTGTATGTATTATGTGTATGTGTATTACAACTATTCCACAATCTGCAAATGCTAAATGAGTCTGAAACTACACCTGCATCATTAGCTCCGTTTGTATTACAGGTCAGTCGTAGGCCATCGCCCTCCACCTCTCCAGTGACACCACTGCCCGTCAGAAGCGTGTCTCCGAGAGTTATTGTCAGCCGTCAGATCAGCAGACCAGCTCGTTCACCTGTTGCCACAGTAAGGAGTTTGTAACCTGTAACTGTGACGGTTGCATGTGTTTGGTCCGACGTACTAACAGCCCGACAGGCATAAGTCTGACGACCCTACCCCAACCCCTAAACCTAACCTCACAGGAAGCCACGGGTTAGTTTGAACCTGCCACGCATGTCGGGGGCCACGGGTTAGTTTTAACCTAGACTGGAACTCATCTATGCTTTCTATGGCATAGGCAGCTCCCGGCAGGATCCGCCAGGAGAAACTAGACGCAGCTGCAGGACATGAGACTAATTAATTAGGGAGAGAGAGGAGTGTGTGCGTGTCAATTTAACAAAGGTGCAGACACATTTTTAACCTGATACATGTTAGTTTTTACCTACCACGCATGTCAGTAGCCACGGGTTAGTTGCAATCGACAACGCATGTTGTGGGACTAATGCCTGTCGTTCTGTTAGTATGTCTGAACAACATATATTTTTATTTAGTTATTTACTTTTATACATCAAACTGCATGTCTTATTTCTCATTACAGACGAGCCAGCCTAGTGTGCAGTCTACTACAAGGGGGCTCGTTCGGGAGCAGCAGGTTTGTCATGTTTTATCATAGTTATGTAAAAACAAAATCACACTTGTCTGAAGTGAGTGGCACTCTAATCAGTTGTTGCGTTTGCATAGAGTAGCCCAGGTGAAAATTATACTTTGTTAATGATTCAAGGTCAAGTTGACCACCTCTCACACACGCGCGCACACGCACACACATACACATGCACGCACTCTGTCTTCCTATTGGCCGGCCTTTACAGAGCCATAACTTTGGTTTGCAACATGCTACAGCCTCGCAATTTGGTCCATAGATGTAGACCACCAATAGGAACGGAGCTGTACTTGCTTAAGCCCCGCCCCCTCTGTATTCCTATTGGCTGGCCTTTACACAGCTATAACCACCAATGGGAATGAGCTGTACTTTTTGCTTAAGCCCCGCCCCCTCTGTCTTCATGTTAGAATGCTAGCATGCTAGCATGTTGGGATGTTAGCATTAGCATGTTAGCATTAACATGTTGGCACATTAGCACATGTTGGCACATTAGCTTGTTAGCATGTTAGCATGTTAGCATTGGCATGTTAGCATTAGCATGTTGGCACTAGCATGTTAGCATGTTAGCATGTTAGCATTAGCACGTTAGCACATGTTAGCATTAGCATGTTAGCACATTAGCACATGTTAGCATTAGCATGTTAACATGTTAGCATTAGCTTGTTAGCATGTTAGCATGTTAGCATTAGCATTTAGCATTAGCATGTTAGCATGTTAACATTAGCACGTTAGCACATGTTAGCATTAGCATGTTAGCACATGTTAGCATGTTAGCATGTTAGCATGTTAGCACTAGCATGTTAGCATTAGCTTGTTAGCATGTTAGCACTAGCATGTTAGCATTATTATGTTAGCATTATCATGCTAGCATGTTAGCATGTTAGCATTAGCATGTTAGCATTATTATGTTAGCATTATCATGCTAGCATGTTGGCATTAGCATGTTGGCATTAGCATGTTGGCATTAGCATGTTGGCATTAGCATGTTGGCATTAGCATGTTGGCATTATTATGTTAGCATTATCATGCTAGCATGTTGGCATTAGCATGTTAGCATTAGCATGTTAGCATGATAGCACTAGCATGTTAGCATGCTAGCACTAGCATGTTAGCATTAGCAGGATAGCATTAGCATGTTAGCATGTTAGCATTAGCACGTTAGCACATGTTAGCATTAGCATGTTAGCACATTAACGCATGTTAGCATTAGCATTTAGCATTAGCATGTTAGCATTAGCATGTTAGCATTAGCATGTTAGCACTAGCATGTTAGCACTAGCATGTTATCATGCACGTTATCATTAGCATGTCAGCACTAGCATGTTATCATGCACGTTATCATTAGCATGTTAGCACTAGCACTAGCATGTTAGCACTAGCATGTTAGCATTAGCATGTTAGCATTATTATGTTAGCATTATCATGCTAGCATGTTAGCATGTTGGCATTAGCATGTTAGCACATTAGCACATGTTAGCATTAGCATGTTAGCATGTTAGCATTAGCTTGTTAGCATGTTAGCATTAGCATGTTAGCATTAGCATGTTAGCACTAGCATGTTATCATTAGCATGTTAGCACTAGCATGTTAGCACTAGCATGTTATCATGCATGCTAGCATTAGCATGTTAGCATGCATGTTAGCACTAGCATGTTATCATGCATGCTAGCATTAGCATGTTAGCATTATTATGTTAGCATTATCATGCTAGCATGTTGGCATTAGCATGTTAGCATTAGCATGTTAGCATGATAGCACTAGCATGTTAGCATGATAGCACTAGCATGTTAGCACTAGCATGTTACCATGTTAGCATGTTAGATAGTATGTTAGCATTAGCATGCTAGCATGTTAGCATGTTAGCATTAGCATGTTTGCATGGTAATGTTAGCATGTTAGCATTGGCATGTTAGCACTAGCATGTTAGCATTAGCATGTTAACATTAGCATGTTAGCACATTAGCACATGTTAGCATTATCATGTTAGCATGTTAGCATTATAATTTTTGCCTTAGCATGTTAGCATTAGCATGTTAGCATCAGCATGTTAGAATTAGCATGTCAACATGCTAACATGCATGCTAACATGCAGCCAATATTATATTACCATTATCATTGATGTGTATGATTTGACGTACTTTGCTCCACAGGTGGACTTGGCTGAGTGTTCCATCCGACCAGATCCTGTGTCTTTTCCCCGTGACTTCTCAGATGCGATGGATGCTGCCGTCCGATCCCATGTTTCCAGCTATGTGGGTCGCCCAGCTATTCCATGTGGCAGCGAGGTAATTTGGATGCAATGTTTATGTTGACATTGAAGCGTTTTAAAAAGTTTCTCTCCCTTTCTGACCCAGATAAATTGGTAAAATCTAAGAATGTTTATACTGTCCAAGAGGCGCTATGTCAAATGGTGATGAAACGGTTTGTGTGCTCTTGCTTACATCAGATGTCCCCTGTTGAACGTCGGGAGAAGAGTGCGGTGAGGCAGAGTCAGCAGCCTGTGCAGTCAGTGAGGGCAAGCATCTGTCAAGCGGACATAACCTACATCAACCCCTATAAGCCTTGGCTAGGCAAGTTGAACAGTCAGTGCACCTGCATGGCGCTCACCTTTCTGGCTTTCCACACTGATGGAGTGCGTTTCGACACATCCTCCCTTGACAAAGTGCTTTATCAGGGAGATGATCTCTACAAAGACAATATACGCCACCTTTTTGTGGAAAACCATGAAGCAAAGCTTACGTTCAGGAATCTGACCATAGAGGAGATGCCAAAACAGGTTGTCGTTGAGAGCAATTTCTACAGTGTCAATATGTGGTATGTGAAAGTTGGTTATGTGAACCCATCAGCCAAACACCACACTAACATACCTAAGGATATGCTGTTTCTGGAGCAGGAACTGAAGTGCCTGTCGCAAGAGGTCACCCGTGCTTTCCTGATTGTAAGTCCCGAATGCTTTGCAGTGTTCCGTGACACATCAGGACGTTATGGCGTTTTTGACTCCCATTCGAGATCTGCGACAGGTTTGCCGATGCCTGAAGGAAAAGCTATTCTACTGACGTTCCAAGATCTGAGTGGTTTGGTCCGCCACTTTGACATGCTTTTCAAAGAGCGTTCTCCTTTAGCGCGGTATGAGTTTGTGCCTGTTTCATTTGACCATCACTCCAGCGACGCTCCTGGACCGTCAACAAATGTGACACGTGCGCAAGCTCCTGCAACAATCGACCATGGCTCCAGCGAGATTGCTGCAACGTCAACAAGTGTGACAAGCACACCAGCTACTGCAGCAATCGACCATGTCTCCAGCAAGACTCCTGCACCGTCAACACATGTGACAATTAGAGCAGCAGTACCAACAGTGCGGAGCAACAGGTGGCATGCAAAGCAGGGTCTGCAGCGAGCGCCACAATTGGTGAGTGCCACTATGTGTCAAGGTGACATACGCACCAATCCTGAGTCAGAGGTCAAACACTCAGTGCACCTGCATGGCTCTCACCTTTCTTGCCTACCACAATGAGGGAGTTGGTTTTGACACGGCCTGCCTTGACAAAGTGCTTGTCCAGGGAGATGTTCTCTACGAAGACACAATACAGCATCTGCATTTGGACAATACGCATCAGTCAGATCTCTTGACCATGGAGCAGTTGCCAAATCGGGTCTTCGGCGAGAACAGTGTTTACACCGTTCGCATGGACATGTCAGACCTGAAAGTTGGTCCCTTGAACAAAACAAAAGGAAAGAATTACTCCCTTGCCAAACAGCTGCAGTGCCTGTCAAATGATCTCACCCATGCAGTGTTGATGGTTCATCCTGAATGCTTTGCAGTGTTTCGGGACAGATCAGGACGCTACGGATTGTTTGATTCACACTCAAGAAATGACTGGGGTATGCCAATATCTGGAGGAAAAGCAATTATGTTGACTTTCCAAAACGTGACTGACTTGGCCTGCCACTTGCGCCTGGTCCTCAAAGGCCGTCCTACTCATGCGTCATATGAGCTCTTGCCTGTTGTCTTTGAAATTGACCAGACACCAGTGGCACCACCTCACAGTGTGCCCTCCCTTGACCACGGCTCCAGTGAGGCACCAGCGGCACCACCTCACAGTGTGCCCTTCTTTGACCACGGCTCCAGTGAGACTCCAGCATATCATCTTTACAAACTAAATAAAGAAAGGCGAATAAAGAATCAGCGGAAACTTGTGCAGAAACATGAGTACAAGAATGAATCCAGGACCACACGCTGGCTCACTGATGCTGGATTCCGTGAAACACATAAAGCCTTCATGAAAAACTATTGGAAAAAGAGATGGAACACTGATGCTGATTTTCGTGAATCACACAAAAAGAAGCAGAACAACAGATGGAGCACCGATGCTGTTTTCCGTGAATCACGCAAAAAGAAGCATAACAGATGGAGCACCGATGCTGTTTTCCGTGAATCACGCAAAAAGAAGCATAACAACAGATGGAGCACCGATGCTGTTTTCCGTGAATCACACAAACGGAAGCAGAACAACAGATGGAGCACCGATGCTGTTTTCCGTGAATCACACAAACGGAAGCAGAACAACAGATGGAGCACCGATGCTGTTTTCCGTGAATCACGCAAACAGAAGCACCATCAAAGATATCACAATGAAGCTGAATTCAGGCGGCGCCATATACAACTGTGCACCAAGAACAAGATGGAGAGACTCGCAGCAGATACTATACTCCGTATCCACCACAAGTTGCAGTGTGCTATGAGACTAAAGAGGAAATCCATACATATTGCAAACCGCCAGTCTCTACGTGAAATGGAAGCTCTTATGAAAGTTCACATGTCGAAATTCCGAGAACGGATTAAATTAGGGCCTACATTTGTGTGTACGGTGTGCCACAGAGTTTTGTTCGGCAATCAGGTCCTATGGTGCAACAGGGCAAAGTACCTCAAATTAAACCCACACCTGGTAACTGCTTGCTTGACAGCCAAGTATGTGCACATATGTGACTGTGAATGCTCAGCCCCGTGTGACGTTGCAAATGAGAGAAAACAGGAGTATATCTGCTACAGCTGTGACGACAACCTAACAAAAGGGAGGATGCCATGCATAGCAGCTGCTAATAAGCTGGAACCAGCACCCATTCCCCTAGAGCTGCAACTGTTGAATTACCTGGAAAGGCAGCTAATCGCAAAGTACATACCCTTTGCTAAAATTATTTCGTTGCCGAAAGGACGGCAAAGGGCAGTGCATGGTCCAGTTGTGTGTGTACCGTCGGAAGTGGAAGCCACGGTGAATGCTCTGCCGAGGTCCAGACATGAAGACCAGCTGTTGCAGGTTAAGCTGAAGCGGAACATCAAGTACAAGGGATATCAGAACTTCCACACGGTGAACATGACAGATGTGCTGGCGGCACTGAGGAAACTGAAAGTGACTCATCCGGAATACCGTGACATAGTCATTAATGATAATGCCACGTTTGACCGCCTCCAGGATGAACTGTCAGTCGATGAGGAAGATGCGCAAGAGGCTGTGTCACCTGTTGCTGACACAACAGGTGAACAGCCGTCTAGCGAACAGCAGTCTAGCGAACAGGAGGAACTTAGACCCGGTCTGATCTTTGACTCTTGCATGCAGCCTCCTGACATCGCACAGGAAATCCTATCGTACGGTGAGGGGGTATTCAGCATCGCTCCAGCCCAAGGAAACAGACCTGTGGGTATTTTCACCGTCCCCAAGCTTGAAAGCATGGCCTTTCCCGTGCAGTTCTCAACCGGAGAGAATACATTAGATGAGGTCAGAGACATCAAATTGTCCCCAAGTAGGTACTTCAATGCGAGGCTCCTTTCTGTCGATACCCGCTTTGCCACCGACCAAACCTACCTCTTCTTTGCGCAGTTTGTGACAGAAACGCAGCAGGCTACCAACAGCATGTCCATCCAGACGCGGAAGGGGAAAAGATATACCAGGGACGGAAGAACGCTGTCAAACAAAATGCTTCAGGACAAAAACGAGGTAGTGAAGCTCGTCCGTAACAGGGATGCGACGCGCTTCATGCAGCCCCTCAGAGGCACTCCGGCGTTCTGGAGCAGAGCGCTTAAAGATCTCCACGCTATGTGCAGACAGCTCGGAAAGCCCAACTGGTTCATCACATTGAGTGCCGCGGAGATGAGGTGGCCAGAAGTCATTAAGGCCATCAAAGCACAACAAGGTGAACAAGGGGACTTCTCAGAGCTAGACTGGGTTGCAAAATGCGACATTCTCCGGAGCAACCCTGTCACTCTCATGCGATTGTTTGAAAAGAGAGTGGACGCAGCCGTCGCTTTTTTGCTGTCGCCTGCACATCCAGTCGGTAAAGTGGAGGATTACTTCTATCGCGTGGAGTTCCAGGCTCGTGGTAGCCCTCACATACACATGATGGTTTGGGTCAAGAATGCACCAGATGCTGAGGATCCTGGTGTTGACGACTTCATAAACAAGTACGTCAGTTGCAGGATGCCTGACCAGTATGCAGACCCCGAGCTCCACAAAATCGTGTCTGAAGTTCAAGTTCACAGCCGGAACCACTCCAGGTCATGCAAGAAAGGAAATGTGACTTGTCGATTTGGGTTCCCCAAACTACCCATGGACGAAACTATCATCGCACTTCCTCGTCTCCTGTCCTCAGATGATGACGATGACGGTCAGAAAGACAACAGCGGCAGTGGCCAGAAAGCTAAAGGCAAAAGGCGAAAAGGCTCGCGGAAAGAGACATTGAAACAAAAGGAGGCCAAGGAAAAGCTGGCACCACTGAGAGACATGCTCAATGACCCTGAAGCCTCATTCAGGGATTTGCCAGAACTGCTCAAGAAATGCAACCTTACTCGGGGGCGGTATCTGCAATTTGTCTTTGACCTTAGCACTGTACCGCAAGTTCACCTGAGGCGTCATCCTGATGAGTGCTGGATAAATGCGTACAATCCCCATCTGCTGCGAGTGTGGGACGCCAACATGGACATCCAGTATATACTAGATGATGCATCTTGTGCCCAGTACATGATGGCTTACGTGGCGAAACCGGAACACGAGATGTCCGAGCTCCTCAGCGCAGTCGTTGCGGACGCGCGCAAGTCTAATCCGGACGCCAAATAAATGGATGAAATGAAGCACATCATGCACACATACGTTCAGCACAGAGAGGTCAGCGCTCAGGAGTCTGTCGCGCGTGTATGCAGTCTCCCGCTTAAAAAGTGCACGCGTCAGGTCATTTTCCTACAGACTGATGAGGATGGCCTGAGAATGAGTCAGCCCATGAGTAAACTGAAGGAGATGGACCCAGACGCAGAAGATGTGTGGATGTCAGGCATTCCCGAGAAGTACTTGAACAGACCAGACGAGCCGGAGTTCGAATACATGTGTCTTGCTGAGTTTGCGTCCGAATACAGGGTTCTGGCCAGCACAAGCAAATTGCAGAACGCACTGCCCCTGCAGAACGACATGGGGTATGTTCAGAAAAGGACCAACCTTGAAAGAGTCGCCGTTATTCGCTTCACTCGATTCTCCGAGCAGAAAAACAAGGAGAAGTACTACAGAGGGATGCTGAAACTGTACTTTCCACACAGAGCAGACAGGGAACTGAAAGGCGAGACCCATGCCACGTATGAGCAGTTCTACGAACATGATCTTGCCAGGACAAGGATTGGATTCCGCGTCCGTGTGAAGGAGATTGTGGATAAGAACAAGGACTTATATGAAGGGCGGGGGAGAATTGTGGAGCAGGTACTGGACACGCTTGCGGAAGAAGGAGCAGTTTTCAATGCGTGGAACACTTTTGGGCCAGAGGTCGAGGTCGACCGTTTGGAGTGCATCAGCCTTCGGAAACCCAGCGATCCCCACGAGCGACAAGAGCGAGACGAGGTTCCCGAATACCAAGTCCATCCCGACGCCAGTAAAGCGATGCCAGTGATCGATGCTCCCGAATTGAGCCCGGACTATGTCAGGAGCATGTACCGGAGCCTCAACGAAACGCAAGCGTCCATCTTCTACACCGTGCGTCAATGGTGTTTGAAGCGCGTCTTGCGTGACGACCCTGAGCCCTTTCTTTATTTCATCTCTGGGGGTGCTGGCTGTGGCAAATCCCATGTCATCAAGTGCATTTATCAGGAGGGTACCAAGATTCTCCGCCAACTGCCCAGTTATCGCAACGAAGCAGACATGACCCAGCCCTTGGTGCTGCTGTCAGCGTTTACCGGCACTGCGGCTTTCAACATCAATGGACGAAGCCTGCACTCCTTGCTGAAGCTGCCGAGAAGTTTGAAGGAACAGTATGTTTCACTTGGAAATGCACTGGACGACGTGAGAGGGGTATTGGCCCACGCCGAGATCTTGATCATTGATGAGATATCCATGGTCTCCCAGGAGCTCTTTAACTTTGTCAACTTGCGATTGCAGCAGATCAAGGGCAACAGGAAACCCTTTGGTGGCATGTCTGTCCTCGCAGTTGGAGACTTCTACCAGCTGCCACCCGTTGGTAATAGCAAAGCGCTCTGCATTGTCAACGAGGCTGTGCCAGGTGTCTGGGCAGATTTTCAGATGGTCGACCTTACCGAGATCATGCGTCAGAAAGATGATCTCATTTTCGCCGAACTCTTGAACAGGCTGAGAGTAAAGGGGAAGGCGGACGCTCTGAGTGCCCACGACAGTTGTCTGCTCGCACAGGCTGTGGCTGAAAGCAAAGACTGCCCACGTGATGTCCTTCATATCTTTGCGACAAACAAGGAGGTCGATGCCCACAACGATGTGGTCATCACCGAGCTCGGCACCCAGATTTCCACGATTCAAGCTCAAGATTATCGGAAGTACGGAAACTCCGAAGACATGACGCCGCTGGTCTGTCCCTTCAGAGGCAACTCGAGGGAGTTGCCGTCAACCTTCCAAGCTGCTGAAGGAGCGCGAGTCATGGTCATCAGGAATCTAGACGTTGAAGATGGGATGGTAAACGGGACCTTTGGAACAATAGCCAACATTGTCACAACCACTGCAAACGGGCAGACCGTTGTGGATTTGCTTGGCCTCCAACTGGACAATCCCACGGCAGGTCGGACGTTCCGCAGGAAGATTCAAGGGCCAACTGATGACCTGGTGTACATCGAAAGGTTTGAGGAGAGACTGACCAAATCAACGGTGGTGCGACGGCAGTTTCCCATCAAACTTGCCTTTGGGTGTACAGCCCACAAAGTGCAAGGCATGACCATGGATTATGCAGTGGTGTCTCTGAAGCACATCTTTCAACCCGGAATGGCCTATGTCGCCCTGAGCCGAACAACCTCCCTTCAAGGGCTCAAAATCACAGACTTCAACGAGAAGAAGATTTATGCCAACCCAGACATAAAGGCGGCAATGGAGAGCATGACTCGTGCTTCGTTCCAAATGACGAGACCACTGTTGCACTTTGTCAAGTCAGCAGACAACATCGGCCCGACGTTGACCATCGTGCATCACAACGCACAGGGGCTAATGTCGCACATTGGGGACGTGAAAGCGCACCACGAATTCAGACACGCCGATGTGTTGTGCATGACAGAGACCCATTTGACTGGATCCTCCGTTCCCCCTGGCATCGAGCTGGAGGGATACCATGTGTTTGCACGCAACAGACACGTGTCGTACACCAACACTAAGGACATTGCTACAGAAAGGGGAGGTGGAGTCGCGGTCTACTACAGAAGTAGTCTTCTAGCAGACGCCCGGAGGGCCGTTCACAATGTCACCGATCTCGAGTTTGCAGTCGTCAGAGTTGAGGCCCCAGTCAAAGCGCTCATAGCCACTGTCTACAGACCCCCCAAATACAGGAAAAGCGCCTTTTGTCTCAACCTTGGCCGCCTCTTGGAATCCTTGGCCTTGATGGACTGCCAGCCTGTTGTTGTCTGTGGAGACTTCAATGAGGACCTGCTCAAGACGGACCGGAAACTAGTTAAGGAGGAGTTTGAGTCCAAAGGCTACAGCCAGCTGATCTCCACTGCAACAACCGAAAATAATACCCTGATTGATCACATCTACATATCACAACCAGGGTATTGCCTTCAGTCGGGTGTACTGCACACATACTACAGTTATCACGATGCCGTCTACTGCGTGTTGACTTCAAGCCGGCCATCAGCATGCTAAATGACCCATCCGCCTCGCCTGTCAGTCACATGCCAGCAAGCCCACCGACAGCCGTCACATGAAAGCCAGCCATCAGCCGGCCATCAGCCTGCCACCGTAAAGCTCAACGACAGCTGAGGAACAAATCGGAAGACCCAAGGGATCTCTAGGTCTCCATCGTCACTCCCAGTCATCCGGGTTTTCCATACATCTGGCCAGTTTGTTCCCCATATTGCCTGTCACCATGCGCTGGCTCATACTACAGTTATCACGATGCCGTCTACTGCGTGTTGACTTCAAGCCAGCCATTCAGCATGCCAAACGACCCATCCGCCAGTCAGTCACATGCCAGCAAGCCCACCCGACAGCCTGTCAGTCACATCACATCACAGCCAGCCATTAACCGTCCATCAGCCTGCCACCGTAAAGCTCAACGACAGCTGAGGAACAAATCGGAAGACCCAAGGGATCTCTAGGTCTCCATCGTCACTCCCAGTCATCCGGGTTCTCCATACATCTGGCCAGTTTGTTCCCCATATTGCCTGTCACCATGCGCTGGCTCATACTACAGTTATCACGATGCCGTCTACTGCGTGTTGACTTCAAGCCAGCCATCAGCATCCCAAACGACCCATCCGCCAGTCAGTCACATGCCAGCAAGCCCACCCGACAGCCTGTCAGTCACATCACATCACAGCCAGCCATTAACCGTCCATCAGCCTGCCACCGTAAAGCTCAACGACAGCTGAGGAACAAATCGGAAGACCCAAGGGATCTCTAGGTCTCCATCGTCACTCCCAGTCATCCGGGTTCTCCATACATCTGGCCAGTTTGTTCCCCATATTGCCTGTCACCATGCGCTGGCTCATACTACAGTTATCACGATGCCGTCTACTGCGTGTTGACTTCAAGCCAGCCAATCAGCATGCCAAACGACCCATCCACCTGTCAGTCACATGCCGGCCAGCCATCAGCCTAGCATGCCAAACGACCCATCCGCCTGTCAGTCACATGCCAGCAAGCCCTTCCGACAGCCTGTCGCTCACATGACAGCCAGCCATCAGCCGTCCATCAGCCTGCCACCGTAAAGCTCAACGACAACTGAGGAACAAATGGGAAGACCCAAGGGATCTCTAGGCCGTCCTCAGATGAGCTCTCCATCGTCACTCCCAGTCATCCGGGTTCTCCATACATCTGGCCAGTTCGTTCCCCATATTGCCTTTCACCATGCGCTGGCTGCACTCTCCGCACACTCCATCAGTTCCTCGCCTTGGATGGTGTCCCCCTCCCCCCCCCTTGGATCTGTCCTGTGTCTCCCGCCATGTTTGTCCTGTGACCATTCCCACCTCCATGTTTGCACCATTCCCACTTCCCTGTGTTTGTCCTGTGTTCGTCCCATGCCCCCTCTCCCCCGGTTTGTCTTGTGTCTCCCACCAATGTCCCCCCATGCTTGTCCTGTTACTCCCCCTGTTTGTCTCTTGTGTCCCCCTGCTTGTGTACCGTCTTTGTCTTGTGTATCTGTCTTCCCTCAGTATTTGTCCCGTGTCTCTGTGTCTTCCCTCCGTCTATGTTCCGTTTGTTGGTCCCCCCTCCCTGTTTGTTCTGTTTGTCTTGTGTCTCTGTCTCACCTCTGTGTTTGTTCCGTGTGTTTTCCTGTTTCCCCTGTGTTTGACCCATATCTGTGTCTCCCCTCTGTTTGTTCCATGTTTTTAATGTTTAACCCTGTGTGTTTGTCCCATACCTCTGTTTTTTGTGTTTGTTCCGTGTCCTCACCGTGTTTCTCCCACCTGTGTTTGTCTTGTGTTTGTCGCTGTGTTTGTCCCGTGAACCCCCCCTTTCATGTTTGTCCCCTGTCTCCCCCACCCTCATGTGTCCCCCACTCTCGGCCTGCACCTTGTCGTGGTGAGTGGGCTTTAAACCAAGACAGGCCTTTAAGCAGAAATACAAGATGGTTCAATTTCCAGCTCACTTAAAGGTTCTAAGGCTAATTACGGTCTACATTTAGCTGACATTTGTTTTTTTACCCAGTCAGCACGCTATGTGGATAACCCAAGGTTTGGTGTTGCTGCTGTATTATGATGTTAACTTCATCTTCTCGTTGTGACAGGAACCAGGCTGGGGGTGTTCCTGTGTGCCTAGATGTTCCGGGGACCCCCACATGCAACAACAAACTCCAAATGCAACCAACCAACCAACCAACCAACCAACCAAACACTTGTCATGCCAACATGCTAATGCTAACATGCTCATGCTAACATGCTAACATGCTAACATGCTAGCATGCTAATGCTAATGCTAGCATGCTAATGCTAATGCTAGCATGCTAACATGCTAATGCTAACATGCTAACATGCTAATGCTAACATGCTAATGCTAACATGCTAACATGCTAACATGCTAATGCTAACATGCTAATGCTAACATGCTAACATGCTAATGCTAACATGCTAATGCTAACATGCTAATGCTAATATGCTAATGCTGACATGCTAAAATGCTAATGCCAACATGCTAATGCTAATGCCAACATGCTAATGCTAACATGCTAATGCTAACATGCTAACATGCTAATGCTAACATGCTAATGCTAACATGCTAATGCTAACATGCTAACATGCTAATGCTAACATGCTAACATGCTAATGCTAACATGCTAATGCTAACATGCTAATGCTAATATGCTAATGCTAGCATGCTAACATGCTAACATGCTAATGCTAACATGCTAATGCTAACATGCTAATGCTAATATGCTAACATGCTAATGCTAACATGCTAATGCTAACATGCTAATGCTAACATGCTAATGCTAACATGCTAATGCTAACATGCTAACATGCTAATGCTAACATGCTAATGCTAACATGCTAATGCTAACATGCTAATGCTAACATGCTAATGCTAACATGCTAACATGCTAATGCTAACATGCTAATGCTAACATGCTAACATGCTAATGCTAACATGCTAATGCTAACATGCTAACATGCTAACATGCTAATGCCAACATGCTAATGCTAATGCCAACATGCTAATGCTAACATGCTAATGCTAACATGCTAACATGCTAATGCTAACATGCTAATGCCAACATGCTAATGCTAACATGCTAATGCTAACATGCTAACATGCTAATGCTAACATGCTAATGCTAACATGCTAACATGCTAATGCTAACATGCTAATGCTAACATGCTAATGCTAATATGCTAATGCTAGCATGCTAACATGCTAATGCTAACATGCTAATGCTAACATGCTAATGCTAACATGCTAATGCTAATATGCTAACATGCTAATGCTAACATGCTAATGCTAACATGCTAATGCTAACATGCTAATGCTAACATGCTAATGCTAATATGCTAACATGCTAATGCTAACATGCTAATGCTAACATGCTAATGCTAACATGCTAATGCTAACATGTTAATGCTAACATGCTAACATGCTAATGCTAACATGCTAATGCTAACATGCTAACATGCTAATGCTAACATGCTAATGCTAACATGCTAATGCTAACATGCTAACATGCTAACATGCTAATGCTAACATGCTAATGCTAACATGCTAATGCTAACATGCTAATGCTAACATGCTAACATGCTAATGCTAACATGCTAATGCTAATATGCTAATGCTAACATGCTAAAATGCTAATGCTAACATGCTAATGCTAATATGCTAACATGCTAATGCTAACATGCTAATGCTAACATGCTAATGCTAACATGCTAATGCTAACATGCTAACATGCTAATGCTAACATGCTAATGCTAACATGCTAACATGATAATGCTAATATGCTAATGCTAACATGCTAATGCTAACATGCTAACATGCTAAAATGCTAATGCTAACATGCTAAAATGCTAACATGGTAACATGCTAATGCTAACATGCTAATGCTAACATGCTAATGCTAACATGCTAATGCTAACATGCTAATGCTAACATGCTAATGCTAACATGCTAATGCTAACATGTTAACATGTTAATGCTAACATGCTAACATGCTAATGCTAACATGCTAATGCTAACATGCTAATATGCTAACATGCTAACATGCTAATGCTAACATGCTAATGCTAACATGCTAACATGCTAATGCTAACATGATAATATGCTAATGCTAACATGCTAACATGTTAACGCTAACATGCTAACATGCTAATGCTAACATGCTAATGCTAACATGCTAAGGGGTCCATTTGGTTTCGCTCAGGGGGGCGGCCCGATTCTGGCGAGCCGCCCCGCGTCCGAAACGGTTGAGAAATGACAGAGTTACGTGTTTCCCCGAATTTCTCTATTGACTTTCAATGTGTGTGTGTGCGTGCACATGTGTGCATGTGCGCGTGTGCGAGAGTTGGTCAGGTGACCTTGAATCATTAACAAAGTATCATTTTCACCTGGGCTAGTCTATGCAATGCAAACAGTATTGAAAGGTAAAGCACACTGACTCTCTATGAGAGATCGTATGTCCGAACAAATTGCTCTATCGCAAAAAGTAAAAGTCGAATGCGATTTTTGTTTTCCCCGTGAGTGACCCGAGGCATTGAGGTACGCCGTGTGCGATCGTGGTATTGGTACGATAAAAAACGTGGTTATAAGAGCGAGTTAAGAATTGTGCTTGTGATGAAAAAATTGCTGACTCATTCAGGTATTTAACATGGAGTTTATGACACATTATGATGGTACACCTGTCGCTTTCAGGGCTGTAGTTCACGTACTGTATGTATCTGGGCTATGGTTGTGACATTGGGTGAAAGAGGACGAGTGTGGCTACAAAATTACCGAAACCCATGCATGTAAAGTGAATATTTTGGCCGTGAGGACGATTTGTTCGGAGAATTTCGGTATAGTCTTCACATTGGCTTCTCACTCTGATCCGCTCTCTCTCTGGGCGTGCGACACTCTGAGTCGAGAATATTGCTCAGACCACACACACTTTGAACTGCGATAGCGGGCAAACCGTGCAACGTATTCGAATTCCGTCTGAACCACCACAAAGTCGATGGCCTCGTGTGCTGTTTGACGTTTAAATCGTGTTTCTACGTACCAGTATGCCAGAGCAATGTGGCTCCAAAGTAACGTGTCGTTTTCTGTTTTTCCACGCGTTTCCCCATCGACTTTGAATGGGGCATTTTTCGCGTCGTTTATTGCGAATTACGTCGGAACGGTAACGCGAATCGGAAAGAAAAGCACAAGCACACCATTCCCGGCCGAGCCGCACGTTTTGATGTATATATTGCGGGGCTTTGGCAAACCGTGCGGCCGGCCATAGACGTCGAAGTTTCGCGTATTGGTGATTACTACGATTAAGTATGCATTTTAGATTTCAACCTGTGTTTCTGCCATTGCATGGCAGGCACCCAGAACTAGAAACAAATTTCAGGAAATTTGACTGGGTGCCTGCAGCTCGCCAAGTCTGTGCAGCATTTGAGCCACGGACCACCATTTGATGACATTTAGCCTCTCAGACCCTGTAAGGGTCCATTTGGTTGACTTTCAATGGGGTATTTTGTCTAAGTTTATTGCACATTACGTTGCCACCAACATTCTAATGCTAACATGCTAACATGCTAATACTAACATGCTAATGCTAACATGCTAATGCTAACATGCTAACATGCTAACATGCTAAAATGCTAATGCTAACATGCTAATGCTAATATGCTAATGCTAACATGCTAATATGCTAATGCTAACATGCTAATGCTAACATGCTAACATGCTAATGCTAACATGCTAACATGCTAACATGCTAATGCTAACATGCTAATGCTAACATGCTAACATGCTAACATGCTAATGCTAACATGCTAATGCTGACATGCTAATATACTAATGCTAACATGCTAACATGCTAATGCTAACATGCTAATGCTAACATGCTAACATGCTAATGCTAACATGCTAATGCTAACATGCTAACATGCTAATGCTAACATGCTAATGCTAACATGCTAATGCTAACATGCTAATGCTAACATGCTAATATGCTAACATGCTAATGCTAACATGCTAACATGCTAATGCTAACATGCTAATGCTAACATGCTAACATGATAATGCTAACATGCTAATGCTAACATGCTAACATGCTAATGCTAACATGCTAATGCTAACATGCTAATATGCTAACATGCTAATGCTAACATGCTAACATGCTAATGCTAACATGCTAACATGATAATGCTAACATGCTAATGCTAACATGCTAACATGCTAATGCTAACATGCTAATGCTAACATGCTAATGCTAACATGCTAATATGCTAATGCTAACATGCTAATGCAAACATGCTAACATGCTAATGCTAACATGCTAACATGCTAACATGCTAATGCTAACATGCTAATATGCTAATGCTAACATGCTAACATGCTAATGCTAACATGCTAATGCTAACATGCTAAGGGGTCCATTTGGTTTCGCTCAGGGGGGGCGGCCCGGTTCTGGCGAGCCGCCCCGCGTCCGAAACGGTTGAGAAATGACAGAGTTACGTGTTTCCCCAAATTCCTCTATTGACTTTCAATGTGTGTGTGTGCGTGCACATGTGTGCATGTGCATGCATGTGCGTGTGTGCGCGCGTGTGTGAGAGTTGGTCAGGTGACCTTGAATCATTAACAAAGTATCATTTTCACCTGGGCTAGTCTATGCAAACGCAAACAGTATTGAATGTTAAAAGCCCACTGACTGTCAATGACAGGTATGTCCGAACAAATTGCTCTATCGCAAAAAGTAAAAGTCGAATGCGATTTTTGTTTTCACCGTGAGTGACCCGAGGCATTGAGGTACGCCGTGTGCGATCGTGGTATTGGTACGATAAAAAACGTGGTTATAAGAGCGAGTTAAGAATTGTGCTTGTGATGAAAAAATTGCTGACTCATTCAGGCATTTAACATGGAGTTTATGACACATTATGATGGTACACCTGTCGCTTTCAGGGCTGTAGTTCACGTACTGTATGTATCTGGGCTATGGTTGTGACATTGGGTGAAAGAGGACGAGTGTGGCTACAAAATTACCGAAACCCATGCGTGTAAAGTGAATATTTTGGCCGTGAGGACGATTTGTTCGGAGAATTTCGGTATAGTCTTCACATTGGCTTCTCACTCTGATCCGCTCTCTCTCTGGGCGTGCGACACTCTGAGTCGAGAATATTGCTCAGACCACACACACTTTGAACTGCGATAGCGGGCAAACCGTGCAACGTATTCGAATTCCGTCTGAACCACCACAAAGTCGATGGCCTCGTGTGCTGTTTGACGTTTAAATCGTGTTTCTACGTAACAGTATGCCCGAGCAATGTGGCTCCAAAGTAACGTGTCGTTTTCTGTTTTTACCCGCGTCTCCCCATCGACTTTGAATGGGGCATTTTCGCGTCGTTTATTGCGAATTACGTCGGCACGGTAACACGAATCGGAAAGAAAAGCACAAGCACACCATTCCCGGCCGAGCCGCACGTTTTGATGTATATATTGCGGGGCTTTGGCAAACCGTGCGGCCGGCCGTAGACGTCGAAGTTTCGCGTATTGATAATAATTATTAAGTATGCGTTTTAGATTTCAACCTGTGTTTCTGCCATTGCATGGCAGGCACCCAGAATTAAACATATTTACCGGTCTCACCCTCCTCCACCCCAGCTACCCCCTGTCTCACCCTCCTCCACCCCAGCTACCACCTGTCTCACCCTCCACTCCAGCTACCCCCTGTCTCACCCTCCTCCACCCACCCCAGCTACCACCTGTCTCACCCTCCTCCACTCCAGCTACCACCTGTCTCACCCTCCTCCACCCACCCCAGCTACCACCTGTCTCACCCTCCTCCACCCCAACTACCCCGTCTCACCCTCCTCCACCCCAGCTACCTGTCTCACCCTCCTCCACCCCAAATATCCCCTGTCTCACCCTCCTCCACCCCAGCTACCACCTGTCTCACCCTCCTCTACCCCAGCTACCCCGTGTCTCACCCTCCACCCCAGCTACCACCTGTCTCACCCTCCTCCACCTCAGCTACCACCTGTCTCACCCTCCTCCACCCAAGCTGCCCCCTGTCTCACCCTCCTCCAGCTACCACCTGTCTCACCCGACCACCCCAGCTACAACCTGTCTCACCCTCCTCCACCCAGCTACCACCTGTCTCACCCTCCTCCACCCCAGCTGCCCCCTGTCTCACCCTCCTCCAGCTACCACCTGTCTCACCCTCCTCCACCCAGCTACCCCCTGTCTCACACTCCTCCACCCAGCTACCACCTGTCTCACCCTCCTCCACCCCAGCTGCCCCCTGTCTCACCCTCCTCCAGCTACCACCTGTCTCACCCTCCTCCACCCAGCTACCCCCTGTCTCACACTCCTCCACCCCAGCTACCCCCTGTCTCACCCTCCTCCACCTCAGCTAACACCTGTCTCACCCTCCTCCACCCCAGCTACCACCTGTCTCACCCTCCACCAGCCCATCTACCACCTGTCTCACCCTCCTCCACCCCAGCTACCCCGTCTCACCCTCCTCCACCCCAGCTACCCCCTGTCTCACCCTCCTCCACCCCAGCTACCCTGTCTCACCCTACTTCACCCCAGCTACCCCCTGTCTCACCCTCCTCCACCCCAGCTACCACCTGTCTCACCCTCCTCCACACCAGCTACCCCATGTCTCACCCTCCTCCACCCCAGCAACCACCTGTCTCACCCTCCTCCACCCCAGCAACCACCTGTCTCACCCTCCTCCACCTCGGCTACCACCTGTCTCACCCTCCTCCACCCCAGCTGCCCCTGTCTCACCCTCATCCAGCTACCACCTGTCTCACCCGACCACCCCAGCTACAACCTGTCTCACCCTCCTCCACCCAGCTACCACCTGTCTCACCCTCCTCCACCCCAGCTTCCCCCTGTCTCACCCTCCTCCCGCTAGCACCTGTCTCACCCTCCTCCACCCAGCTACCCCCTGTCTCACACTCCTCCACACCAGCTACCCCCTGTCTCAACCTCCTCCACCTAAGCTAACACCTGTCTCACCCTCCTCCACCCCAGCTACCACCTGTCTCACCCTCCACCAGCCCATCTACCACCTGTCTCACCCTCCACCACCCCAGCTACCCCCTTTCTCACCCTCCTCCACCCCAGTGCCTGTGTTATGACACTATAGGGTCATTATGTATTTTAGTGTTGGTATTACTCTGCATTTTCTTCCTTCCGTGTGTGTGTGTGTGTGTGTGTGTGTGTGTGTGTGTGTGTGTGTGTGTGTGTGTGTGTGTGTGTCTGTGTGTGTGTGTGTGTGTGTGTGATGAGGGACTGATTGAGTGGGTGAGTGGTTACCAGCTTGCATGAACAGACAGAGTGGTGTATGTGTGTGATTGGCTAATTTCTAGGAGGACAAGTGATATATATGATATATGATATGATATGATATGATATAGTACTTTATTGTCAGTTCACACTGAAATTTGTCTTGCGACACAGCAGCCAAGTATGCATAACACATATACACACATTTGACATTTGACATAAATAACAAGACAATTTACACACATAAAGACATGAAGACAAGAGCAATATCCACCGCTTAGATTACCCTGTCTAGATTACCCTGTCGCTACTACAACTCCTGATTAAGCCTCAAGGTCGACTGGTGGACAAAGGACCTCTTTAGTCTGACCTTATTGTATGCGGGTACACCATATCTCCTTCCTGAAGGTAGCAACCTATATTCTCCATACAACACATGCTTAGTATTAGAGGTGATATTCCTTGCTAGGATGCTGTTATCATACGTGGATGTATAAAGTTTCTGAAGTTGTTGTCCAACAATCTTTGAACAAATGTTCAGTTTTTGCAGCAGTTGTGACTTTAGGGCTGCAGACAAACATCCATACCAGGTGGTACTACAGTACTGAAGAACCCTCATAATAACAGAAGTGAAAAACAAAAGAAGAATCCGTCTACTAGCACCGAAGGATCTTAGACGGCGAAGGAAGTAGATTATTTGCTTTGTTTTCTTACACACTGAATCAATCTGATCGTTCCATGACAATAGATGGTCTATTACTACTCCTAGGTATTTGTACGAACATACCTGGTTGATCGGTTCACCATGAATAGTAATGGGGGATCTGTGTATCTCTGGTCCACAAGATTCGATACACCACCAAGATACCCATGTACCTGTCTAGATACTTCCTTAATGTTAACGAAGTCCACAACCACAACACCAGAGGGAGTGCAACGAACCATGTACAACCCAGATTCGGCACAAACAAGGGACTAAATTATTTCCGCTCCTATGCCACCAAAATGTGGAACGCCCTACCAACAGTCATTAAGACATGCAAATCCCTTGACTCCTTCAAAACCGCTCTCAAAGGGCACCTACGGATGGCTGCAATTCGAAACTGGCCCCCGTAAAATCTGAATTCCCTCACTGTATATGTTTCTTTTCCCTTTTGACCTCCATTATGATGAATTCCTGTTCTGTTCTTTGTCTATATAGAAGTGTCTATTTGTACGTCTCTAAATGTTTTGATGAATTGAACATGGTGGACCCTCTTGTAAACAAGTGTAATGCTTAATTGGGTCGTCCACTCACAGTTAACAGCCTTTGTATTGAATTTGTGCTTGAAATGTACTGTAATTCTGCAAACTGTTAATAAATATTTCAATCAATCAATCAATGGTGGTGTACCAAAAACAATCTCTTATGTCTTTTTTGTGTTAATGATGATAGCGTTGTTATCACTCCATTCAACCACCTTATTTACTCTGTGTTGGTGCAGTCCAGGATCACTGGAACTATCTAGGAGAGAAATCAAAACTGTATCATCTGAGTATTTTAGAATTTATTGGTCTGGTGTGTCAGTGCGACATTCAGACAGGCATTCCTCAATACGACAGCTGTCAGTATAAAGGGTGAAAAGTACAGCTGAGCTCACACACCCCTGGGGAGCACCAACATTGGTAGTTAATGCTGATGAGAGGGTTGTGTTCACTTTCACCATCTGTACTCTCTTAGTAAGAAAAGAAGCATACCAGTGAATTAAGTATGGTTCAGTTCCAACTGTACCATTTTTGACACTAGTATATACTAACAAGATGTTGTAACAGTATTCTTTCAAGTGATTTCATAATCACTGAAGTGAGAGCTATGGGTCTTATGTTCTTAGTGGTTTTATGTGTGAGTTTTTTTTTAAAGCAGCCAGCTCAGATGCAAAGTTTTTAAGGAGAAAAGCACTAAATTCATCTGGCCCATTAGCTTTCCTTGTGTTAGTACAGAAACACTTTCCTTATATCCTCTTCATTGATAATAATTCTGTCTGAGGGGGCAGGTGTTACAGCCTTCAGTATTTCAGTGCACTTTGAGGAATTGTCCAATGATTCAAATCTGGCGAAAAAGGTATTTAGGTCATTAGAAAAGCCAAGTTCATTTCCGGTCACAATAGGTTTCGTTGGGGTTGACATTCCTGTCATAGATTTCATAGTATCCCATGCCTTTTTGTGATCATTGGCATTAAACGCATCCTCCAGACGCAAGTGATGACAAGTGTTGCATCGCAATGCGTTGTAGAAGCTTGTAAAAGCTTGTAGATCTGGTATTTTCAGCATGTAACCAAGTGTAAACTAACACTAAAATATAACTAAAACTCAATTAAGTTGTATTCAAAAGTCTATGACTAAACTAAAATCTAAACGTTGCTGTTAAAATCAACACTGATACGTTTTGCAGAGACCTGAGACCAGATTCTACAAAATGTATTTTTCTGTTTTCTGAACTTGAGTAAATGTACTTAGTTACTTTTCACCACTGCACATGCCAGTAGCAACACATAGCAGACAGACAGACAGACAGACAGACAGACAGACAGACAGACAGACAGACAGACAGACAGACAGACAGACAGACAGACAGACAGACAGATACTCACATTGTGTAAGGAGTTGAGGATTAGTCCCGTGTTCATGCCCTCCATGTTTCACTCTGTAGGAAGTAGAACATCAATGTATCAATGTCTGACTGTCTAACACAACGTCTCTGACACTACAGTGTTTCTGCTACCATTATCTTCACCAGGGCAGGCAGCCTGACCGGACAAACTCACTGCCACCTGGCTTAGACCAGAGGATTTAGGAATTCTTGTTGTTTTTACATTTCTACAGAATAATGTGATTTCTTCCCATGGTACTGGCCAGCAGGCTGTGGTCATACAATGGTACACTGAGGACACTCAAATGGAACTGCAACAGTATGTGCTGCTGAGAAACTGTCATGAAATGACTGAGAGGGAACCTTCTGTGTCCTCTCCTGTTAGACCTGCTATTTGAGCTTATCTGCTATTTGAGCTTGTAGATCTGCTATTTGAGCGTATCTGCTATTTGAGCTTGTAGATCTGTTATTTGAGTTTAATCATAATGTTCAGGCATACTACGGTTCATGTGGTTAATCACTGACTCTAAAAAGTTGTTTTATGCCAAATTACAGTTTACATGTGAAGTGCTACAACAATTTAGTTTTTCTTCATATAATTGTATGTTTCAATTAAAAGTACATAACAGACAGACAGACAGACAGACAGACAGACAGACAGAGTCTACTCACTTGAGCGTTTCCAGTCCAGAGAAGTTCTCCAGTCCAGACACCGGCAAGACGTTGAAGGTCAAGTCTAATTCTCTCAAATGAGGATTAGATCTGAGAGCTGAGGCCAGACGTTCACAGCTTCTCTCTGACAACCAGCAGTTCATCAGTCTAAATGAGAAAAAAAACACCCCATGTTTGATTGTCTGCTATAAAATACATGATTCTGGATAGAAGACAGTGAAGCTGATAACTGGTGATGTCACAGACACAAGGACATCTGCTGGAGCAAAAGACAATACAATTTTGTTGTATTGTCACTGTCATTTTTTAAACATGTTGATAAATCAATTCTCTTCCCTAGCAGAACATATTTTCAGTCTGCAGACAAATGCATTTCAATTTGGGGATACTTGACATGAAAACGTTTGACAACCAATGCTGTAGACTCAGAGCAGGGGTCTTCAACAGGGGGTCCGGGACCGCCAGGCGGTCCTCTGAGTTACTGCAGGGGGGTCGCCAAATCTTCTTATAATAGAAGTGTATTACTATGATACCAACCTTATTCACACTCTACCAATAAAGCATCACCACAATATTAATAGTAGTAGACATAATAAACTAGAAAAGTCGCAATTTTAAAAAATTGCAAAGTGTGGTTGCCACAGTCGCTTACATATGCCCCTCCCACTAATATTGCTAGCCAGTTACAATGTCACGTCACCCCTGTGATCATGTGTAAGTAATTTGGAGGGGATTCATCCCCCCAAAATCATTTTTCTGCAAGAAACGGTTACATTTTTCACATTTGCGGCGCCCCCTATGGATGAAAATAGAATCGCTATTGGCTTTTGGTTGATTAAACCATCCGCGACATCTGATTCGAATTTGGGATGGATGGACATTCCGTTCGTGATTTGTGGCATTTTTTGTATTATTGTATTTTTTGATTTTACGACCTATGGTTCAAGAGTTATAAGCCAAAATGTAAAGTGGGCTGTTATAGCGCCACCATGAGGCCGACCGATATAATTATAAGTTAAATAATTGTATTAATTATTTTGAATTTACCCCCCAAGTTTTTTAACTAGAGTGCTTACGGTCTCCGAGCAAAAAATACTTGAATGTGAGTTTTCGCATTTTCCCATTCATGTCAATGGGGACATGTAATGCACGGATAAATTAATATCAATTAAACTATACATTTCTCTTAGCAAAATACAAGCACACGATTCCCGATTTTTCCGGTCAATTTGACATATGGCTCAAGTGCGTACAGTCAAAACTGTGGGAGTAGTGCAGCAAAGTTTGTCTTACTCCAGTAAATGAAATAATAACTAGAAAGCAGTTCCTGTAGAAACTGCGTGGGCTCGCCAAAAAACGCAATGTATAAAGTTAAGTTAAGCAATTACAGCTTGTTCGAATTGGTGGTCTAAATCCATAAATGAGATTTCGGGACTGTAGCATGCTGCAAACAAGAGTTATAATTGTGTAAAGGCCAGCCAATAGGAAGACAGAGGGGGCGGGGCTTAGGCAATTACAGCTTGTTGCTATTTGTGGTCTACGTCCATGTACCAAAGTTTGAGGCTGTAGCATGTTGTAAACAAAAGTTATAGCTGTATAAAGGCCACCCAATAGGAATACAGAGGGCTTAAGCAATTAAGCCATTCCAGCTTGTTCCTCTTGATGGTCTGTCCATGTACAAAATGTCGAGGCTGTAGCATGTTGTAAACAAAAGTTAAGAGCTGTGTAAAGGCCAGCCAATAGGAAGACAGAGGGGCGGGGCTTAAGCAATTAAGCAATTACAGCGTGTTCCTGTTGGTGGTCTAAGTCCATGGATCAAGTTTCAAGACTGTAGCATGCTGAAAACCAAATATATAGCTTGTGTAAAGGCCAGCCAATAGGAAGACAGAGGGGCGGGGCTTAAGCAATTAAGCAATTACAGTGTGCTCCTATTGGTGGTCTAAGTCCATGGAGCAAGTTTCATGACTGTAGCATGCTGCAAAAGTTAGAGCTGTGTAAAGGCCAGCCAATAGGAATACAGAGGGCGGGGCTTAATCAATTAATAATAATTAATAAGCAATTGGGGGATTCAGATTTTTACGGGGGCCAGTTTCGAATTGCAGCCGTCCGTAGGTGCCCTTTGAGAGCGGTTTTAAAGGAGTCAAGGGATTCGTATGTCTTAATGACTGTTGGTAGGGCGTTCCACATTTTGGTGGCATAGGAGCGAAAATAATTTAGTCCCTTGTTTGTGCCGAATCTGGGTTGTACATGGTTCGTTGCACTCCCTCTGGTGTTGTGGGTGTGGACTTTGTTAACATTAAGGAAGTATCTAGACGGGTACATGGGTATCTTGGTGGAGTATCGAATCTTGTGGACCAGACCCATTGCAAGATGCTGTACTCTGTCGTCGACCCTAAGCCATTCCAGTCTGTCAAAGTGGGCAGGGGTGAGGTGGGTTCGGGGGTGAGGCCAAGTAGGAGCCTGACCAGTTTGTTTTGGGAAGTCTGGAGCCTAGTTTTAAGGGCCTTTGAGGTGCTGTGGTACCAGGAGGTGCATGCATAGTCAAAGAAGCCTTGTACGAGGGCTCCTGTTAAGGTTTTCAAGGTGTTTTTGTTGACCAGTGAGGAGATCCTGTAAAGGAATCTTGTTCTTTGACTTTTTTTATTACGTTGGTGGCCATTTTATCACCGGAAAGATTAGCCTCCAGGATGGAACCTAGGTAGGTAATTTCATCAATGTTATCAGCGAGCCAGGTGCAGATTCTACCGAGTTCAGAGCTGAGGGCATTTTCAACCTGCAGTTTGTTCCTCTCCGATACCAGCAGTGCTGAGTCATCTGCGAACAGGAACAAGTTGCAGTCACAAGCTGAAGTCATGTCGTTTACATATATTAGGAACAGTAGAGGCCCTAGTATGCTTCCTTGTGGGCTCACTGGGAGGGGGGGGGGGACAGTGTTCCGTTCACTTCCACCATCTGTTCTCTCCCCTCCAGGTAGGATTGCATCCAGCTCACTGATGTGCTATCGAAACCAATTGCTTTTAGCTTGTTAACCAGTATGGAGTGGTTCACAGTGTCAAAAGCCTTTTGGACGTCCAGCATGACCATGCCGCAGTATTTGCCAGCATCCACCTCTTGTTTGATGTGGTCGCTCAAATAGAGAAGGCCTGTGTCAGTGGAGTGGGATGTTCTGACGCCAGATTGGAACTCGTACATTAATTTATTAGTGGCAAGATACTTTTCAACCTGTTCATAGACTATTTTTTCCATCACTTTCGAGATGGAGCTTAGAATAGAAATAGGGCGGTAGTTGCCGGGGTCTAATTTACTCCCTTTCTTGTGCAGGGGGGTTACTTTGGCCAGTTTGAAATCTTGGGGGACCTGTCCCTGTTTGATGGAGAGGTTTACTATGTGGGTGATGATTGGAGCTATAGAGATGGCTGAGTCTCTGAGAAATTTGGAGGGAATATTGTCATGGCCAGTGGCCTTGTGGGGTTGGAGGGCACTCAGTTTCTTAAGTACCTCATCAGTTGTTACCATAACTAGTTTAAAATCGTCTTTACAAACACCTAGGTTTCTGTAGATGGTTTTAATGTGCTCTACACCGAAGAGCCCAGAGTGGGAGGGCAGATTGTTAACCAGCGTTGTTGCTATGTTTGTAACGAAGATGTTCAAGTAGTTGGCCACATCAAGCTTGTCAGTGATGAGAGTGTTGTTCGCTTTAATGTTTATGTTTGAAAACCTGGTTTTCAGTTTCTGACCGCAGCCTAGTTGGTTGTTGAGTAGCTTCCAGAGCTCTCGAGGATTGTTTTTGTTTTCCTCAGCTTTATTATTAATAAAGTTTATTTTGGCGGATTTGGTCATGGCAGTAACAATATTTCTTAGCTTGTTTCGTTGGGTTTTTAGGTTGTCCAGCTGAGCTTGGAGATCACTGTCGAAGCACTTGGCAAACTTTGACTTGCATTTTAGAATGTCTCTGGCTTTCATTGCAGTCAGTATGTCTGAATTCATCCATGGCTCTGAGCGGGTTTTGACCCTGATGGTTCTCAAAGGAGCCATGTTGTTCAGTACTGATGTAAATTTGGTTTTGAAGCCACGCCAAGCATCTTCGACAAGTGTGCTTTTAAGCTCATCGGACCAATCCAGACTCTCCAATTATTGGTTAAAGACCTCACTAGAGTAGGTTTTGAGGTCCCTTGATATGACTGCTTTGTGGCAGCCAGACTTTAGTTTTTGTTTTTTGCGGGTACAGAATAGGATTGGAGAATTGGAGATTCTGGATTTGTCCGAGGTCAGAATGAGATCAATGCTGATAAAGCTGTGTAAAGGCCAGCCAATAGGAAGACAGATGGGCGGGGCTTAATCAATTAAGCAAGTACAGCGTTCTCCTATAGGCCTATCTCACAGCCCGCTTGCCACGCCCACTTCCGGTAAATAGTGGTGTCATTTAACATTAGCATTTACATGTTTTTTTCTCTGGAGAATTAAGTACATTTTCTAATGTAAAAATTTGATATTATTATGAAGCAAACAAGATGGTAAATCAGCTCGAACAGATAGAACAAACCTTACCTTGAGAAAACAAAAGTTGTAGACTTCTTAAATTACCTCTGTTAACATGTAGCGTCTATGGAGTGACGTCACGCTATCACCACTAACCCCGAAAGGGGGCGTATTAAGGGGGCGGGCAAATTATGTGAGATAGGCTTATTGGTGGTCTAAGCCCATGGAGCAAATTGCAAGACTGTAGCATCCTGCAAGCAAAAGTTAGAGCTGTGTAAAGGCCAGCCAATAGGAAGACAGGTGTGTGTGTGTGTGTGTGTGTGTGTGTGTGTGTGTGTGTGTGTGTGTGTGTGTGTGTGTGTGTGTGTGTGCGTGCCTGCCTGCCTGCCTGCCTGCCTGCCTGCCTGCCTGCCTGCGTGCCTGTGTGCGCTTGCATGCGTGTGCATGCGTGTGTAGAGCCTAATTGCACAAACAGCAGATCTACAAGCTCACAAGGTTTCGCAGAGCAACTCATTGAGATCTTGTAACTCTAATGTCAGCCCTGTAATTAAGCCCTTATATGTCTCAGCTGTGGGAGAGTAAAACAGTGCCAGCACTATGACTGGGAGATTTCAATGGGCCTCAATGAGAGAAACCTATGCCCGAACAAATTGCTCTATCGCAAAAAGTAAAAGTCAAATGCAAATATTTCTTTCGCTGTGAGTGGCCTGAGACATTGAGGTACAACATGTGCGATTGTGGTGTTGGTACGATCAAAAATGTGGTTATAAGCTTGACTGTATTTGTGTCACTTAAAGGGCCATAGTTCACATTCTGTATGTATCTGTGCTTTGGTGGTCACATTGTGTGAGAGAGGAGGACATGTGTGGCTACAAAATGACCAAAGAACATGCGTGTGAAGTGAATATTTTGTCCGGTACGACAATTTGTTTGTTCCAAGGAAAGAATTTCAGTTTCCACCCACTAGTCTACAAGGGCCCGCACTCTAAGCGTGAACTAATTAGGCCAAATGGCCTGCGGTTGAACTGCGATTTCGGAAAAACTGTGTAACGTATTCGAATACGGTTTGAACCACGAAAAAGTCCAAAGTCGTGTGAGCTTGCTAAAGTTTAAATCACGTTTCTACGACAAAGTATGCCAGAGTAATGAGGCTGCAAAAGTGAGGTTGATTTGGGATAAAATCCCATTCATTGTCTATGGGAGAAGAGAATAATAAATCATACTATAATTAAGCCAATGTCTGAATGTCTGAATGTCAGAAACACTCACATAGCTCCACACTGCCTGCACCAAATCACTCCCACTTTTCACACATAATTGACCATAATAATATGGAGGTCTTAACGAAGCCCCTTTTCCCATTTCACAAATTAAGAATTGCTTTATTACTGAATTAAAACGCCGACTTAAAACGCGCAACCTCGCACCCTCACACACCTCCGCCCCTTAGCGACACCTGCATCACAGGCCACCGTTCTCACTGTTACCCCACTGGCATGCTTCCTCTAGCTACCGCCGCAACACAACAAACAGTGCCCTATACAATTTGGCACTGCCGCCACGGCACACACGTTCCTTCCGCCAGCCCAGGTAAACAATTCCTTCCAGCTACTTTCGCAACCCATGTGTGTGTGTGTGTGAGTGTGTGTGTGTGTGTGTGTGTGTGTGTGTGTGTGTGTACGGTGTACTTTCGCAACGCACGTGTGTGTGTGTGTAGCTACTTTCGCGACACGCACGCACGCGCGCGTGTGTGCGTGCGTGCGTGTGTGTGTGTGTGGCTCAATCATAGTTTAGGGGTCCTGCATGGGGAGATCCCCCATGTCCCCAGCTAAATGATAGTTTAGAACCAACTGGGGTCTTTCATACTTTTCAAATGGGGGTCTGTGGGCTAATAAGTGTAAATGTTACAGTCCTTGCCATGAAAACATTTCCCTACCATGCATTTATACGAATACTTTCATGTTATAGTACTGTTTTTATTCATAAAAAAAACCCCACAAAAATATATTATACAAGTTAAAATGAATGGTAATTAATATTTCTGGGGTCAATATCTCACAACGGGTAAGGACTAGTAAAGTTAAATATCTAAAAAAGCATAAATAACTCGCTGGAGCGAGCCCACAATAAATATAAATTGTCGATAACAAGTATGTGCTCGCTGGAGCGAGCCCACAATAAAGTGTTACAATTACAATAGTCTGGTTTAATAAAACTAATATCTGACCGTAGAGTCTCCAGTCTACAATGTGGACTCCTCAGTGCTTCACAGAGCAGATCCAGGTTATCGCCCAGGTGGTTGTAACTGATGTCCAGGTGTCTCAGATGGGACGGATTAGAACTGAGAGCTGAAGCCACAACTTCAATGTGTTCCTTCTGGAGGTCACGGCCAAAACCAACAAGTCTGTAATGACATATTAAATGTAAATCAGAGATGATCAAAACAGGTCAGACCAAGTTCACTGTCAAGGAAGTAAACTTAGAGATCTTCTATTGCAGATCTACAAGCTCACAATGTGTCACATTGCGAGGTTGCAGATTGGCTATTTTCAAAAACATATTTAAGTAAATTGACAATAATAAATTAACACTATTATGGTGTGGGGGTCCCTGGCACACAATGTATTCAGATAGAGGTCTGTTACATAATACATATTTATTTATACAAATTAAGTCCTTGGTTTGAGAACCACTGGTTTACATTAAACACTGTAGAATGAACCACCAAGGAGTCTTTTAACACATTTAGACCTGAGGCAGATTCTTAGAAAATGGCTTCTAAATCATCAGTTTTCTGAAAAACCCTATGTTTCTATGTTCAGTGTACTAGTTCTCAAACTATTTCATGTCAAGGACCCCCAGAATTATATGTAATTGGCTGCGGACCCTATCTGACAATATGTTGTTCCAGGGACCCCCCAGAAGCAAAGACATGAGTTAAAAATGTTCGCTCTGTTTTCACGATTTTTCAAAAATAGCAGATCTACAAGCTCGTAGCGCGTTGTGCTATGAGCTTGTAGATCGGCTATATTTCAATAGTTATGTATGTAGTATGACATACTACATACTAACTAACATATATCACGGCACTAGGTGCGGCGCTACGAGCTTGGAGATCTGCTATTTTTCAATAGCTAAAGTATAACATAATGCTTAAAACACCAAAAGGGGTTCCTGTCCGAAATGGGTTAATTTGTGATGATTCCACCTCTGTGTGCGTGTGCACTGTGCACGTGCATGTGAGTGCGTGTGTGTGTGTATGCGTGCGTGCGTGCGTGCATGCAGCCGTCCATGCATGCGTGTGTACAGTACGCAAGTGTGTGTGTGCATGCGTGGCATGTCTGTTTATTATTTGTATTAATTTGTAATGAATGAATGTAGTAGAATAATATTAAATAGGGATGTACGATGAGACATTTTGTCCGATATCCGATATAATTAATTGCTGTTATGGCCGATAACCGATATGTCGATATGATCTCATTCTGTATTAAGAAAATATAATCATTTTTGCCATTCTGAAAAAGGCTTATAATCCAACTTGTTGACTGTTTTGAAAGCTTCCCCAGAAAACATTTTTTCAGCCTTCATCATAACAAAAGGCTTTTCAGGCTTTATTATTTTTTTCAACATAATAATTATAAAATAAAATATCTGCTAAAACCGATATATAATTTTACCGATACCGATATATCCTTTTAAGGCCAATATCGGCCGATACCGATGTGTTTGCCGATTAATCTCCCATCCCTAATATTAAATATACCGGTAGTAATATTTATAATGAATGAATATAGTAGTAATATTATATACGAGTCATTGGTGCTCAGTAATGTTGTTATTCACAGGACTACTAACCTGGCTGTTGTGCAGTTCCTCACAGCTGGGATCAATCTCTGTCGCCCCCCTGGTGATGTGTTGTATTTGTCCAGGTCCAACTCCTCCAGAACCTCCTCTGACATCAGCAGCATGGAGGCCAGAGCTGAACACTGGGTCTCAGAGAGTTCCTTCCCTGATCTGCTCTCTGACTCCAGGTACTGTTGGATCCCCTGACTTACTGATGGGGCGTTCATCTCCATCAGACAGTGGAAGATGTTGATACATCTGTCAGGAGAGGCACGGCGATCATCCATCTCCTTCAGGTTGTTGATGGCTTTCTGGATCTCCTCTGGACTGTTCTCTGTCTGACCCAGCAGGCCTCCTAACAGACTCTGGTTGGACTGCAGTGAGAGACCATGAAGGAAGCGGACAAAGAGGTCCAGGTGACCATTCTCACTCTGTAGGGCTTTTTGCATGGCTCTCTTCAAGAAGTCCTCCAAGGAACTGACACGGCTGGTTCCCAGGAATGTCTTCAAGACCTCCCTGTTCCTCCGAGTCCTCTGAGTGAAACGGTGGAACCATAGACTCTTGTTCCACTGAGTGAAACAGTGGAACAGGTAGACTGCAGCCAGAAACTCTTGGAGGCTCAGATGAAAAAAGCAGTAGACAGTTTGGCGGAAAAACACATCATCTTCTTTGAAGAAGGTTGTGCAAAAGCCAGAGATCAGCAAGTCCTTGTCCACATCAAGACCACACGCTTTGAGGTCCTCCTCATAGAAAATGATGTTGCCTTTGTACAGTTGGTCAAACGCCAGCCTGCCCAGCTTTAGAAGAACTTTCCCTGCATCCTTTATGAGCTTCTTTTTGTCTTCCTCATCTACTTCAAGATCTTGTGTCTTCTCCCGCAGTATCTCACCGATCAGGAAGTAGCGGTACATCTCAGTCAGGGTTTTGGGCAGCTTGTATTTCATCTTCATGCTCATCACAACTCTAGCAAGGAACCAACAGAAGACTGGGATTTCACACATGGTGTGGAGGATCTTTGATTTCTGGATGTGTGAGTAGATTGAGCTGGCCTGGTTCTCATCACTGATGCTCTTCGTGAAGAACTCCTTCTTCTGGTCATCTCTGATGAACCCTCGTACTTCTGTCATTCTGTTAACAAACGCCTTAGGGATCTGATTGGATGCTGCAGGTCGTGAGGTTATCCAGATGTGAGCAGAGGGGAGCAGCTCTCCCTTGATGAGGTTTACAAGCAGATGTTCCACTGGGTACGAATCCACCAAGTTCATGAGGCCAAAATCTGTTTTGAAATCGAACTGGAAATAATTTTCATCATATCCATCCATAACAATCATGACTTTGAAGGGGCTCTTGTTGTAGTGTCCTGACTTCTGCAATACCTTGAATATGTCATTAAGAACGTCTTCTGCAATACTTCTGGTTTCCTTGATGCATTTGTGCATTAGCTGTGCCAAAGTAAAGTTCTGTCCCTTGAGAACATTTAACTGGCGGAACTTGAGCAGAAACACAAGGTGTGGATCTTGGGGGAAACATTTCTTGGCCCAGTAGTATGAGGAACGTTTTGCCAATTCCTGCACAGCCAACAGTCAGCACTGATCTTATGTCTCTTCCAGAAGGGTCTTTGTGCATTTTACCAGGTTGGATATGTGTTCCATCTCCTGCCTTATTCATCTCCATCTGTCTGACCTCATGGTGGCTGTGGATGTCTGTGTCTTTGATGTCTACATTGTGGGGCGGGATGAAGACCTTTTCAGGCTCTGTGCCCAATTTTACACATAGACAAGTACTGCTCATGTTGTCCTGAAGCTGGTCTTCATAGTAAGTAATGGGAAGCCCTGATGTTTCCACCAACAGACCTGTAGGAAACAAAGCAATTCCATGTTGAGAGAGAGAGAGAGAGAGAGAGAGAGAGAGAGAGAGAGAGAGAGAGAGAGAGAGAGAGAGAGAGAGAGAGAGAGAGAGAGATTTGGCACATCTAACACATCCTAGAAGGGGTGCCCAGAGGAATATGAAATAGGAAGTGAGTTTTTGACACAATTGATTGAAAGTCCTTCATTGGTGCTACTTAGCCCCGCCCCCTCTTCTCATACGTCCATATTTCATATTTGTTGCTATAAAGTTCTATCAAAACTTATCACGCTTTCAATTAATTATGCAGTCAAACAAAGTAGACATTACTTCCAAAAAAATCAATAAAATGTATTTTCTTTACTTTCTTACCTGGCAGCGCAACAGAAGGATTCCATTCGCTGAGTTGTGGATACGTGACGAGAATCTCTGGTTTTTGGAGAAGTGTAAGGAACTGAGATGAAGTTCCCTCTCCTCTACTAATCACTGTATCAATAAGCTCAATACAAACATCTTCTGGCTGCGCTGTATGCTTCAGTTTTGTATAAACTCTATCATCAATAATTCCCTCACAATGAGCATGCTGTAGAATGTGGAGATCTGATCTGAGCCACTTGATCAGTTCCACCTTGTTGGCCACCAATATCTTCACAGACGAGCCCTATAGAAATGAGTAGCAGGTATTATTATTATATTTTACACTATGCAAATTAATTGTAACAATGACACCTTATTTTGAGGGTATCCGGAGAACTCGCCAGTTTACCATCGAAAAGGGGACAGCACTCGCACAAATAAAAAAAAAGTGAAGACATGTCGCCGGAACTGTAGACAGCTCGCCGGGATCTGGACAGCTCGCCGTGGTGTGATATGATATAAATATGAGAGAAGACTTACTAAATTAAGTTGTGATTGTGTCTCACAATCTAATGAAATATGTGAACCAAAAATGTCTCACATGCTAATGTCTTGATGGAAGTACTAAACAACTATGAATAGAGATGCTCCGATCGATCGGTGTCCGATCATGATCGGCCGATAATGCCTCTATCGGGTCGGATTTCTCAAAATAAATCAAAATCCTTTCCGATACGCCCTGATTGTCACGTATCCGACAAACTTTAAACTGACCAGTTTGGACCTCCCGTTCCAGAGATAACGGCCAAAACATCTTGAAAACGTAGTTTAGTGGTGTTTTTTCTCTCTCTAGAGAGAGGCACCACCACCACCATGAAATAGCTGGGTGACAAACGCAGTGTTGACAAACGTGCCTCTGTTTAACGTAATCAAAGCCCCCCTTGCAAATAATGCACTCCCTTCCCAGACCCCGGATGTTTACTGCAGTGGAGTACCTGCCTACCATTTACATTTCACTGCAACTATCATTAGCATTCTCCCTCTGGGAGAGCTCTCCTGCCCTCTGGGAGAGCTCTCCCGCCCTCTGGGAGAGCTCACCCGCCTCTGCGACATGTTAGGTGAGATATCCGGCGACATGTCAGGACATTCTGGGACCTTCGCAACGACATGTCCGGACATTCTGGGACCTTCGTGGCGACATGTCCGGCGAGATCTCTGCACTTTTCATTTTTGTAGATTGAAAAAATATTGGGGGTCCTTTGCTCTTGGCATGAAAATGTTTGAGAACCTGTAACGAAGTGGTCCTCCGTTACTTATATTTGGCACATTTATGCTTATTTTGCACACATATTGTACCAGTGTTGGATTGAAGTATTTATATTTGCACAGCATATGCACTTTAGTCAGTTGTATTTGCACACAAAGGAGAAGTCATGAGTTGAACTGGTTTATTGAAAGTATTATGAACATGGGAGTTGTTTCCTATCCGGCAGGATGGCCACTCAGCATTGGACAGTACCACCTGGGGAAACAGAGGGATGTTTGGTCATGATGGGCAAGTGCAATACAGTTAAGAATGCAATATGTGTCAGGGCAATATAAGTACGTAATGTAATATGAGACTGTGTTATGGGTAATTGAATACTTACTGCTTCTGTTCTGTCTGTTCCAGTGTGTTCGGGCAAAAGAGTCCCCAGGCTACCAGAGCACCATATATTGGTCTGGACTGGACCACAGTGAAATGGCCAGGGGTGTTTGAGTTATGCATTGGAGCTGCTAATGATAATGGGATATGTGGTTTATCTTGCAATAGTGGGCATGATTGATATTTACTTACCTGTGTAGTGATATAGATTTATAGGCTCATGTGATGTGGGTTATGTGGGGTTCAGAAGTGTTGCATGTTTGACCGGTGATATGGTAGAGTCTGCACTGATTGGTTCAGCTGCATATAAAAGGCTGCCAGCACGCACACACACACTCAGTGTTAAAATCAGTGAGAGGACATGGTGGAGCTGCACACCAACCTGTCCTATCTGTTTGCTGCTGGTGTGATGCCATTTCCCATGCTGTAAACCTTCTTTTGGAAATAAATCACGATGTGGCTGCATTCTACCTCCTGACTCTGTGCTCATTTCCAGCTGCTTATTGGGCCAACACTACAATTGGTGGCAGTGGTTGGGGCCCACACCAGAGCACAGAGTCATGCCACCCAAACTAGCAAAGAAGGATGCCGGCCAGGAGGCACCAGAGAATGGCGTGGGCTCGTCAGCTGACCCGGGGGTCATGGCAGCGGCTAAGCCGGGGACAGGTCTGGAGGAGCTCACAGAGATGGTGAAGAGTCTTGTCCGGACACAGAAGACTAGAGACGAGCAGATGGAGCAGAGATGGAAGGGTATGCAGCACCACTTCCAGCAGCTCCAGTTTCAGGTCAATGACATGGGAGAAGGCCCTGGAGCAGCACCAGGAGGCCAGTAGTCAGGAGGAGGAGGAGGAAGAACCTGATGGGCAAGCCGGTGGGGGGGCGTGGTTCCACAGCCCACAGCGTGCCGCCTTCCCACAGGGAACCCAAGTTGCTTCCATTATCTCCAGAGGATGACATTGAACATTTTTTGACCACATTTGAACGAATAGCCACCGTATGCCGCTGGCACAGAGAAGAGTGGGCTATTCGCCTTGTTCCATTACTTACGGGTAAAGCACGTAGTGCGTATGTCTTAATGGACATTGCCGACTCTGACAACTACACCAAAGTGAAAGAAGCCATTTTGTCAAAGTATGAAATAACAGCTGATACTTACCGCAGAAGGTTCCGGTCTCTGAACATCGAGCGGGGAGAGACGCCAAGAGAGCTGTACGTACGTTTGAAAGACCTGTTTGGAAAATGGGTCAAACCAGACAAATCTACAAAGGAAAATATTGCAGAGACATTGATCCTTGAACAGTTTCTGAGGATGGTGCAGCCTGACCTGGAGGTTTGGATCCGCGAACACGATCCCAAGACGGCAGAGGAAGCAGCACGCCTCGCTGAGGTCTTTACATCAGCCAGAAGGGGGAGCAGCATTGGCCGCGAGAACTACAACGCTCAGTCCAGTAAGTCCAATGGGGGTGAACAGGGCTCTGGTCTGGGGAGGGGTTCTAGTGGTAGGAATTTTCCTTCAGCTAATTCTAAGAGATCCTCAAAACAAGACATTAGGTGCTATCTATGTAATGGTCTAGGCCACACCCAATATTTTTTCCCAGCAAATGGTGACAATAAACCAGCTCTGTTCACTGCAGTCCCTAGAGCAACCAACATAGTTACATGTCAGGAGAAAGCCAGTACTGTACCTGTTTTGGTTAATGGTCAGCGGGAGGAAGCCCTACTTGATACAGGGAGTTTTCAGTCAATAGTACTGTCCAGTCTTGTCCCAAGAGAAAGGTGGAGTGAAGAGAAGGCCACAATTAGCTGTGTTCATGGTGATAAACATGAGTATCCCACAGCACAGGTTTATTTGACAGTAGGAGGCCAGACATTTTTTTTGTTGGTAGCGCTAGCTCCTACTTTGCCATATGCAGTCATTCTAGGTAATGATGTTCCTACTCTACTAGACCTTGTGCACCAGCCAGTACAGACCGGCAAGGTACAGAGCTCAGGTGAAGGAGGCAAACCAGCTACAAAAGTAGTACAGCCTTGCAATGTGGACAGTTTTCAGAGAGTTGCCATTCGCTGAGGTAGAATTGGAGGCGGGCCCAGTGAAGCCTCTAAAATCAAAGTCCCAGAGAAGGAGAGAGAAGTTGCTTGGCACAGCCAAAAAGGGTGTAGAAGAGCTTTCAACACCAGAATGTCCTTTAGATGTTGAAATTCCACCAGATGTAGGTAGGCTGCAAAGAGAGGACTCTATTTTAAAACCTTGGTTTGAGAAGGTGACTGAGATAGAGGGAGTTAAACAGGGCACGGCAGGCTGTTTGGAAGAGACTACCTATATAATTAAAGGGGGAATACTCTACCAGAGAAAGGGAAATCTTGAGGCCTTAGCACTACCACAGCAGTTTGGACAAAAAGTGATGGAATGGGGCCATTCAATTCCATGGGCAGGGCATATGGCTTCCCACAAAACACTGTGTAGGATTTCTAGTCACTTTGTCTGGCCGGGCATGTATACTCAAATTGCTCAGTTCTGTAGCTCCTGTGAGAAATGCCAATTGACTTCTGGGAGGGGGGTGGCACGTGCCCAATTACAACCTCTGCCAATCATTGAGACACCTTTTGAGAGAATAGCTATGGATATTGTGGGGCCATTAGAGAAGAGCTCATCAGGCCATCGCTACATATTGGTTATTTGTGACTATGCAACACGGTACCCTGAAGTTTTCCCCCTTAGGTCAATCAAGGCAAGACAGGTTGCTAATTGCCTTTTACAACTATTCTCCAGAGTTGGCATAGCCAGGGAGATTTTGACAGATTGTGCAACAATTTTTTTGTCTAATTTGCTGCAGCAAGTTTACCAGTTGTTAGGTGTGAAGGGTATTAAGACCACCCCTTACCACCCCCAAACGGACGGGCTTGTGGAAAGATACAACAAGACACTGAAAAGCATGCTGCGCAAGTTTGTCTCCAGCACAGGTGCTGACTGGGACCAATGGCTGCCATACCTGCTGTTCGCCTACAGAGAGGTACCACAGGCATCAACAGGTTTTTCCCCTTTTGAACTACTCTATGGTCGGCAAGTGAGGGGGCCACTAGACCTACTGAAAGACTATTGGGAAAGGTCTGAACCAGAGGGGGAGAATGTTGTGGCCTATGTGGTCAAAATGAGGGAGAGGCTGGAGCAGATGTCGGCACTGGCACAGGAGAACCTGAAGGTGGCGCAAAACCACCAAAAGACATGGTATGACCAGAAGGCCAGAGAGCGGGTCCTCAGCCCAGGTCAGCAGGTACTTCTGTTGCTTCCCACCAGTGACAGTAAGCTGCTTACACAATGGCATGGACCATATAAGGTCACTAGAAGAATGGGTACAGTCACATATGAACTGCATATGCCAGAGCGAATTAAAAAATATCAGAGTTTCCATGTAAACTTGTTGAAGGAATTCCAGGTTCGACCAGAGCCAGTGCAGCAGTTGTTTGCACGTGCAGTCCAAGATGAGGAGGTGAATGAGAAGTTTTTGCCCACTAGTGCTGCTGAGTCCACCCCAGTGGATTTGTCTTCTCTGTCACTTTCTCAACAGGAGGACATTAAGCCCCTCCTGGACACAAAGCTGTTCCGGGAGACTCCAGGTTTCACCTCTCTTGTACAGCACAAGATTCGTCTGAAGGGGGAGGCTCCAGCTCGTCAGAGGAGTTACAGGATTCCTGAGCGGATGGTCCCCGAACTGAAGAATGAGATTCAGTCTATGTTGGAGGGAGGCATAATCGAGGTCTCCAGCAGTGAGTGGTGCAGTCCGGTTGTTCTGGTGCCGAAGAAAGATGGTTCATTACGTTTTTGTATTGACTTTAGGTACCTTAACTCTGTATCTGCTTTTGATCCCTATCCAATGCCTCGGATAGATGACATGTTGGAGCGGGTCGGCAAAGCGAGGTACATCACCACTCTGGACCTGAGCAAAGGCTATTGGCAGCTGGCCTTGGCACCAGACGGTAAAGAACTGACAGCATTCAGGACACCATTTGGTATGTACCAGTTTCGTGTCATGCCATTTGGGCTCCATGGAGCACCTGCCACATTTCAGAGACTAATGGATCATGTACTGAGGGATGTGTCGGAATTCTCTGCAGCCTACCTTGATGATTGTATAATTTTCAGCCAGTCCTGGGAACAGCATGTGGGCCACCTACAACAAGTTCTGGAATGCATTCGTGCAGCTGGCCTAACCATCAACCCTCGAAAGTGTGCTATTGCACAAAGAGAAGTGCAATACCTGGGGTTTGTAATTGGCTATGGCAAGATCAAACCACAGGTTGGGAAAGTTGAAGCCATCCGGTCCTTCCCTGTTCCAACCACCAAGAAGAAGGTGAGAGGGTTTGTTGGCCTTGTCGGGTGGTACAGGAAATGTATTCCCCATTTTGCAGAGAGATCAGCAGTGCTCACAGACCTCACGAGAGACTCATTCCCCACTAAAGTGAGATGGACTGATGAGTGTGATAAAGCATTCAAAGACCTCAAGGAAGCAATCTGCACCCATCCAGTCCTTCACACTCCAGACTTTGACAAGCCATTCACCCTGCAGACGGATGCTTCTGGAGTGGGCCTTGGAGCGGTGTTGTTGCAGGAGGTGGATGGAGAGAGGAAGCCAGTGGCATTCCTGAGCCGTAAACTGGAGGACAGAGAGACCAGGTATTCAACAGTGGAGAAAGAGTGTTTGGCGATGAAGTGGGCCATTGACACCCTCAGATACTATCTGTTAGGACGACACTTCTTTCTAGAGACTGACCATCGTGCACTGCAGTGGCTGAATCGCATGAAGGATGCAAACATACGCATTGCGGGTTGGTACCTCTCCCTACAGCCATATGACTTTACTGTTCACTACCGGTCAGGGAAGTCCAATGTGGTGGCTGACTGCCTCTCCCGCATCCATGAAGATTGAGGAGCATTGAGAGGAGGGGGGAAATGTAACGAAGTGGTCCTCCGTTACTTATATTTGGCACATTTATGCTTATTTTGCACACATATTGTACCAGTGTTGGATTGAAGTATTTATATTTGCACAGCATATGCACTTTAGTCAGTTGTATTTGCACACAAAGGAGAAGTCATGAGTTGAACTGGTTTATTGAAATTATTATGAACATGGGAGTTGTTTCCTATCCGGCAGGATGGCCACTCAGCATTGGACAGTACCACCTGGGGAAACAGAGGGATGTTTGGTCATGATGGGCAAGTGCAATACAGTTAAGAATGCAATATGTGTCAGGGCAATATAAGTACGTAATGTAATATGAGACTGTGTTATGGGTAATTGAATACTTACTGCTTCTGTTCTGTCTGTTCCAGTGTGTTCGGGCAAAAGAGTCCCCAGGCTACCAGAGCACCATATATTGGTCTGGACTGGACCACAGTGAAATGGCCAGGGGTGTTTGAGTTATGCATTGGAGCTGCTAATGATAATGGGATATGTGGTTTATCTTGCAATAGTATTAGTGGGCATGATTGATATTTACTTACCTGTGTAGTGATATAGATTTATAGGCTCATGTGATGTGGGTTATGTGGGGTTCAGAAGTGTTGCATGTTTGACCGGTGATATGGTAGAGTCTGCACTGATTGGTTCAGCTGCCTATAAAAGGCTGCCAGCACGCACACACACACTCAGTGTTAAAATCAGTGAGAGGACATGGTGGAGCTGCACACCAACCTGTCCTATCTGTTTGCTGCTGGTGTGATGCCATTTCCCATGCTGTAAACCTTCTTTTGGAAATAAATCACGATGTGGCTGCATTCTACCTCCTGACTCTGTGCTCATTTCCAGCTGCTTATTGGGCCAACACTACAGAACCACTGCTCTAAAACAATATTAGACAACGTTTGAGCCACAAACACATTGCTCTCTCTCTTCTCCTTTTGAAATAGGCCTATACTATTCATGATTCTGCTTATAGAGAAGTAGCCTATGTTAATTTGTTTTATGGAAACAGTTTGTGTTGTTGAATGTGCTAATTGCACAGAATTATTCAAAAGAGAGAAAATGGGCAAGCCATAAAAGAATGCACATTGCACTTGTCTTTTCATACGTCATGTGGAAATAAGGTAAATAAAAAAAGTAACATTAATGTTGTCATTTTATCAACCGGCCCCTGGCCCCTTTCCATTTTCATAATGTGGCCCACATGTTCAGCAATTTGAGTATCCCTGGTTTACTGTGTCAGAAAAGGACACCAAACAAGCAGTTTCATGATTTCACTACGCTGTGATCGGTATCGGCAATATCGGTATCGGCAGTTACTGTTTCCAGTGATCGGTGATCAGTGATCTGCCCCAAAAAACCTGATCGGAGCATCTCTAACTATGAATGAATTTAATTAACATTCTACTTCATCTATCCTCTCTCTCTCACTTGTAAGGTGTAAGGGGATCTGTCCCTTCCCCTCTTTGGGGTGGTGCTTTCATAAGTACTACACCTATGAATGAATTGAATTAGCAGTCCTACTGTAAACTCTAAAAGGTGTGTTGAAGGAAATAAAATATAGCTGTGTTACATTAACACTGGGAGTGAAACTATCACCACTGCAACTATCATTAGCATTCTCCCTCTGGGAGAGCTCTCCTGCCCTCTGGGAGAGCTCTCCCGCCTCTGCGACATGTTAGGTGAGATATCCGGCGACATGTCAGGATATTCTGGGACCTTCGCGACGACATGTCCGGACATTCTGGGACCTTCGTGGCGACATGTCCGGCGAGATCTCTGCACTTTTCGCGGCGAGACGGAAAACTGTCGAGTTCTACGATATTCATTTTGAGTTGCCAGTAAACCAACCTGTAGAGAATCTACGTGAGAGGAAGCCATGGTCTTCTCTGGATGAGGCACAGCTGTTGAACAAAGAAGAAATGTAACCTTTTCTCATTGGAAGGTGTGTAAACTCCACATCAATGGACAGAACTCAGAGTCTAAATGTTGTGTGTAAACTCCACCTTAATGGACAGAACTCACTGGCCCTAATTTATCAATTGAGTGTAAAATCTGCCCCAAATTCGAGCGTCGGTTTTGTAGTACACCCACGTCACCACGGCATTTATAAAGTGATCGCAAACAGCTGATCCTTCCTTAATTTCATTCCTAGCAGTGATAAATGTGACGGCTGAAATCAATCTGGCACGCCCTATGAAATCAAGCCTCGCCCTCGTTTTTGCGACATGAACAACTGCAATACGACCTGGAAACCATGGTTACAGGACAAAAACAAGTTTCCCCCGCTCGCCTTACTGCCCGCCTCACCCCCCTCTCTCACACACACACACACACACACACACTCACACTCACACACACACACACACACACACAGACGCACACACAGACACACACACAGACGCACACATGCACACACAACTTGCAAGCCCAACTGGTGTGTTGTATCTTAAAAAATAAATAAAAACGAACACCTGCATGAATTAAATAAAGCTGTAGGCCTACCCTGTCTTTTTCCCTCTCACCTCGCTTGCCTTGCTGTCTTGTCCACGCACGCACGCATGCACCTACATGACACATCGCATCGCCATGAATGGAATAAGTTTGTAGGCTAGGCCTATATTAATTGTACCCATTCGTGCACAGTGCACGGCGAGTGAGTGAGTGAGTGAGTGATGCCTGCATGAGAGATAGCATGTCGTCAAGGCATAATAATCAACATTTATGGAGTGATTTGATCATTGATGAACGAATCATAAACATATGGATGAAGGCTTGCATGCTGGTATGTGCTGGCGACGCACGCCGCGATCCCGTCCTCCCGACTCCCGAAAATTATCTCGCTTTTATCTGAATGACTGTCAAAGCACTTACTTATTTAAATGGTGAATTATTAAGCCCCTTACGCCTATAGCCTACAATTGCAAATAGGCAAGCTGTATGCTTGTCATTGTCACTTGGAAATAAAGGCGTGCAGTCCATTTATGCCTAAATATCTTTTTTTATAATATCACAGGGATTATATAGGCATCTGATGTCACGCTCATGCGCTCCCAAATCATCTCACAAGTGCGTTCGCATATGCATGTTTAACAAGGCCAGTAAAGCACCAGCTGTTTGATTAAACCCTGTAAGACCCAACGATGCTTCTCGGTAACATTTTTATTTTAATTAATTACTTAATTATTATTATTTTTGTCTGTTCTTTTTTCACCTAAACATCATCATTGATATTCATTGTTTAGTCTTGCAATGCCATTGGTCATGATATTTGCATATAAATACCCCCCACAGAGGCACAAATTTACACAATTTCAAAATCTCTGGACTTTTTAATCTAAATTAACCTATGACCTTTAATCTTTAACCCTGATAAAAGTAACTAAAATGCATGTAATACATATATTTGTGTGATCATTATAATGTCTAGAACATGTATTATGTATTATTGTGAAAGATATCCACCGAATGTAAATTATTAATTTATTATTATTATTTTAATAATTATTATAAATGTGCATACAATTTCCTTTAAATTGCACAAACTAGTACATTGTAAACTCAATGAGTCTAAATGTTGTGTGTAAACTCCATATCAATGGACAGAACTCACGTACGGCTTGCGTACATTTATTCAGAAGGTTTTAGTCTTCATGCTGAATCAATAAATAGTTCCCAAATCTCAGATAAAATATGTAGGCATGTGTCCCCAACATTGGTCAGCAAATAAAAAATGATAGCCTATATAAAAGACAAGTATCACTTGGCCTAAATGCATGCATTCTAGAGGCAAGTTAGCCTAGAGTCACACAGAAACTTCCCCTGCAAGCCAGACACCTTTTTATTTATTTATTAGGATATTTCTAGCATGCGCGATTGCGCTGCTCACTCGACAGCTTTCTACTCGCAGTGCAACGTGTTGTGAGCTTGTAGATCGGCTCTCGCGGACTCGCGCTGCTCACAATTATAATAAGAACATGCACTTATCTGCATTCTGCACTGTACGAATCCAACGTTGTTTAGTGTAGTAATGTCTGCAGTAGGCCTATTTAAATTGTTTTGTTATGGAGCTCCTTTGAGTCAGTCAGACCGTCGGTGTGTGTGTGCCGCTGAACCGAGTCCAATCTGGGTGAAATTCACATTGGAAAATGAATATAACGGCGCACCTTAATTAATTGTAATATGGGCAACTGTAGCTGTGTAGGCTGTAGGCTACTACATTGATCTCATCATGAGATCAATCAAGTTTGACATCATGAAATGAACCTGCACTTAAATCTGACAAAGAGGATATAGGCTACCCGCCGTATATGCAGGGTTGGGAAGTAACGGATTACATGTAACGCCGTTACGTAATCAGAGTACAAAAAACCGGTAACTAACGTTACAGAAACGTTACAGAAACGGCCGTATAGTAACGGGGGTTACAGGCTTGATTACAATCTCCCCTTCCCCTCATCAATTTTAGGGCTACAAATAAGTTAAAACACCAAACAATAAAGTAACATTGCGCTAGAAAGCTGTGTGTGTGTGTGTGTGTGTGTGTGTGTGTGTGTGTGTGTGTGTGTGTGTGTGTGTGTGTGTGTGTGTGTGTGTGTGTGTGCGTCTGCGTCTGTGTGTGCGCGCACCTATCTGTCTGTCTGTCTGTCTGTCTGTCTGTCTGTCTGTCTGCCTGCCTGCCTGCCTGCCTGCCTGCCTGTCTGCCTGTCTGCCTGTCTGCCTGCCTGCCTGTCTGCCTGTCTGTCTGTCTGTATGTCTGTCTGTGTCTGTGACAACTTGGTGTTAAAGTGCTAGTGTTTTCCTTCTTTTGTTTTAATCAATATTATTTTGTAGTCTTGCCCTACAGCCTACAGCATGACTTTGGCTAGGGCCTATCTTTATCCAAACCGACCGCAGCTTAAATAGGTGAAAAATCAACTGCGACGGCACGGACTGCGATGCGATTATTGTTTCTTTAAAAAAAAAAAAACACTGCCTAGCGCGAGGCCTCGCATGCGCGAGGCCCTGTGATTACTTTTTTTAAAAAAGTAACCTTCCCAAACCTGCGTATATGGTTGAACATATAAATAGCTATATGCTTACGTGTCCATGATTTTTTTTTCAATTCATCAGTAAGGGCTTTTATCATTGCCGAGTTGTAATATAGCATTTGGTCGTGTGGTGAACAGTACAAATTAACTTCTTTCTCGTTTTGTGAAAGTAACTGTAACATCAGTTAACTTATTAACGTTCTGACATTTAACAAGGAGTGAAGCAATGCGTGCCAAGTTGGCAAGTTTCGTTTATAATTATATACATATAACTCGCGCTGTTTGCTTGAAGATCTGTCCGTGCAGAGACCCGCCTGTGAAAATTAACTTCTACAAGCTCATCGCGGCTGTTGTATATAATTTAAAGCTTGGGAATCCTCTGTGCAGACTATGATGACAAATTTCGATATTTCCTGTTGCCTTATATGGTGTGGAATGGGCGTGGATGTTCCATCTAACCAGGCGACACCAGGCGAATCGGAAAAATGCGGAAAGGATACACTCGGCGATCTGCACAAATTAAGTGATTACACCAGCTTCCCTGAATAACAAGGGAGCTAAGCGTAGGTTGAGAGGACGGATTAATATGATATCATTACGCATCTGTTTACACATCATTTACACTGTGACGTATTTCTCCTTTTTGAATGAGGACCACTGAGTCTAAATGTTGTGTAAACTCCACCTCAATGGACAGAACTCACTGGCCCTCATTTATCAACTCGGTGTACGCCAAAATATGGGTGCACGCCGGAATTACCGCATTTCCGCAAAACCTTGAACTTGAACGTGTGCCAGGACAAAAATCACGTTGGGAGCTGTCGTACGCTTTGTCCTCACCTGTTTTTCTGTCGTACACAAGCGGAGCAGCATTGTCTGAACTGCTGGCATGCTGTCACAGGCATCTAAACATGTGTTTTCACTCCTAAAATGTATAAAACTAATAATACATGTGAAAAAAATATATTTTGTAAAGGCATGTCATATGAAATTGGTAGGATATTTCCAAGTGTGCAAGCAATTCAAATTGCGCAATTAAAAACAATGTTGCAAGTTAGATGCTTAACCCTCTTATGGCCAAGTCTAATTAACAGTGGATTGTGCCTTCTGCCTATTCATGTTTAATTTGTAATTTGAATGCCAATAGAAAAATCTGTGATATACAAACTATATCTCATTCGGAAACGGCAATCCTATAGTATTATACCCAGTCCTGATGGTGGCGGTAGCGTCACCACTGTGCCGTTTTTGACCAAATAGAGCGAATCTGGCGATGTCACTTCCGGTTTAAGGAATCACAACATCCAGGACTAGTTTGGACTGGTGCAGCACTATCAGATGTCCGGAATGCTAAGCGATCATTGTTTATTTTAATAACTAAGTCAAATTAAGCTCTAATCAAGCCCAAGCAGATTTTGGCCGGTTTTAGGTAGATTACATCGGCCGTTAGCCAAACAAGCTAATAGTTGCTACATTTTGTTATATTAAGCTCCCGATTACAGGGGATTAAACGATTACGTCAATTACGTCAGTGGCCATAAGGGATTTATTGATATCAATACGCATAATATGTCACTGGCCATAAGCCGGTTAAGCCATTTAAACAGTGTTTTGCATGAGCGCATACATGCGAGGATTTGTGCTGTCTGTGCTGGAATATTTCCATGACGGGACGTTAGAGAGTATAGTGCAGTGCTGCAGCTGCGGAGAGTCCCAACATGGGTAGCCTACTGTAGCCTAATCTACAGCAGGCCGATGTTTTTCTGGAGTTACGGTATGTGCAATCTCCTCCTTGTTTAATAAACCTGACGCGTCGCTTGAATGCCAAATGTACCGTGCCAGCGCAAGTGGGAACCAAGATAGGTATAGGCTAACCCAGCCAGCCCACCACCACCAGTGCCAGTGAGTGCCACATGAGGCTACGGTTTTGGCTGCACATTCATATAATTGACAGTTGACAGCCCAGCCACTGCAGCGACTAGCGACTGCGAGGCAATCTAAATAGACTGTTGAACGTGCATGGTCAGTTGGTCACAGACCACGGTGTCACGGACGGACCACAGTGAGACAGACATCAATATTGATGTCTGTCTTCGATCCTAAAGGTGTCCTGGGGATCCAAATGGACAACCAGCTCAAATGGAACGTCCATGTGGACTATCTAAAGGCCACAGCACAGAAACAGCACTTGTAAAAGTAATGAATGATCTTAGGGTGTCTGCTGACAAGAAACATGTTTCCGTTCTTTTACTTCTAGATCTAACGGCTGCATTTGACACGATTGACCATTCAATTTTAATACAGCGTCTGGAGCACTGGGTAGGCCTGTCTGGCACGGCCCTGTCCTGGTTTTCCTCCTACCTAACAAACAGAAGCTATTTTGTCAATCTAGCTGAGTTTGACTCAGACAAACACAACATCAGTTCTGGTATTCCACAGGGATCAATTCTTGGTCCTCTGTTATTCTCCCTGTACATACTGCCATTGGGAGAACTCATTACCAATCACGGAGTCAATTTTCATTTCTATGCTGATGATACCCAACTTTATCTTTCTGTAGATCCAGATGATCTCTGTGCCTTAGACCCGCTGTTGACCTGTCTGTCTAGCATTAAATGCTGGATGAGTGAGAACTTTCTCAAGCTAAATGAGGATAAGACAGAAGTTCTCATAATCGGTTCTAGTGAGCAGAAAGAATCGATAAAAAGCAGACTTGGCAACCTGACTGTAGAAAGTAACAGTACAGTAAAGAACTTGGGGATCACTATTGATTCTGAACTGAATTTTAATTCACACATTAATCATGTTACCAAGATTGCCTTTTTTCATCTTAGAAATATTGCACGAATCAGAGCCTATTTGTCACTGGACGATGCAAAAACGCTAATCCACGCCTTTGTTTTTTCTCTGCTTGATTACTGCAATGCACTTTTTTCTGGATTGCCTAAGAAATCAACTGACAGATTACAACTTGTCCAAAATGCAGCAGCCAGAGTCTTAACTAGAACTAAGATGAGAGAACATATTACTCCAGTCTTGGCCTCATTGCACTGGCTTCCGGTTGTTTTTAGGATTGATTTTAAAATTCTTTTACTTGTTTATAAAGCTCTCAATGGTCTCGCACCTTCCTACCTACATGACTGCCTGCCGAAATATGTCCCAAACCGCCCCCTAAGGTCTTCCACTGCTGGCCTGCTCGCTTTGCCTAAAAAAAATGGCAACTAAAAAATACGGGGAAGCAGCTTTTTGCTTCTACGGGCCGACGGCGTGGAACAAACTCCCACTGTACCTTCGACAGGCAGCCTCTGTAGACATTTTTAAAGCTCAGCTCAAGACCCACTTTTACACCCTTGCTTTTAATTGATTTATCTGTCTTTTAAAAAAAATGTTATTCATGTCCTCACTGTATTGTTTATGCCCTGCTTTTCTTTTATTTTTTGTGTAAAGCACTTTGAGCTGCATTTCATGTCATGAAAGGTGCTATACAAATAAAGTTTTATTATTATTATTATCTGTGTGCCAAATTGGCACAATGCTTGCACTTTCTCCGCAGGCTCAGGCTCTTTGGTGTGAGTAAGGGAGTCATGTCAACTTTCTATGATGCAGTGCTAGGTAGCATTGATAGATATGGCATGTCAGCTTGGTTTGGGACACTCTCTGTCCAGCTCAAATCTAGAATAGCAAAAATGGAAAAAACAGCCATGAAGGTAATTGGTAGGAAAGATTCTCCATCTCTTCAGACAATCTTTGAGAAAACGGTGCTCAGTCTGTCAAAGAGAGTGTTGTCTGACCCTTCACATATATTATCTTCAGAGTATGAGCTGTTACCCTCTGGTAGACGCTACAGAGCGTGTCGTTGCAAGAGCAACCGCTTTAAACTTTATTTTCTTCCCACTTCAATTGTCCTACTAAACAACCGCCACATAGTTCATAGTTCTTAGTGGGGAAGGGACTTATTGACCTTCATCAGTTAGTTAATGCACTTATACCTGTGATACTATAAACTGTGAATACTCTAGTACTTTATATTTATATACCTCCTCTGATTGCAATTTTGCACCGTTCTTGTGATACTCTTGTGATACTGTACTTGTACATTGCTGCTATTGTGTATTGTCTACTGTGTATTGTCTGTCTGTTTTAAAAAGCGTCATGTACTACTGCACTTTTGCCCAAGACAAATTTCCCCTCGTGGGACAATAAAGTATATCTCATCTCATCTCATGTCATATTAAATTGGTAGGATATTTCCAAATGTGCAAGCAATTAAAATCGCGTTACCACGCGTTGTTTGGTCGTATTGCAGTTGTGCATGTCGCAAAAACGAGGGCGATGCTTGATTCCATAGGGCGTGCCAGATTGATTTCAGCCGTCACATTTATCACTGCTAGGAATGAAATTAAGGAAGGATCAGCTGTTTGCGATCACTTTATAAATGCCGGGGCGACGTGGGTGTACTACAAAACTGACGCTCGAATTTGGGGCAGATTTTACACTCAATTCAGTATTTAAGTCCGACGTCATTTTGTAGTGCTACGTTACGTCCGGGTCCAAGTGGCACCAGCTCCCGTCCGCATCTCATTGTAAATAGAATATCTAAACGCGTGAATCTTTTTACAATGACGTTATTTTTCAGAAAGGAAGCCATTGAGGGTTAAAATGGGTCTTAATGCTTCCAACTCGAGTAGAATTATTAATGTTTTGTACAAGTTTCCATGACAAAAAAAATATGATGTGGAGACAATAAAGACTATTATTATCATTATTATTGAAGGTGGTAACAGTCCATTTGCTCAGTAAAATATTTCGGGGGCATATTTAGAATGTTTGCAGGCTTGAGTATGTTGAATCTAGTTTGCATTAATGAGGATTTAGTTGACACAATGAAATAAAATGGCAATATTATTCCGTGTGGGGCAGACGGCCTGTCACAGCCAGATTTGGGAGAGCAGCGCAGCTTTGTTGTTGTGAGGAAAGCGGTTCGTGGTTGTTTTCGTCTCAGATTTAGTCCGACGGAGCGTCACAGTATAACTCTATGGGGACACAAAAGCGTATATGGGGACACAAAAGTAGGACCCGGAAGTATCAAACGTGCTCGCGCTCACGTCACAGCTAAAATACTGAATTGATAAATGAGGGCCAGTGAGTCTAAATGTTCTGTGTAAACTCCACATCAATGGACAGAACTCACTGGGTACAGATTTTGGCCTTGCTCTGCGCCCTTTCGTATTATGGAAGCCGTGGTGAACACTCACTCATATGGCATACCACGTTCCTTTGTGGCAGCGGTGGCCGAACGGATTGCGGAGCGGTTTTGATACCGGAAGGTCGCCAGTTCAAATCAGCGGTCTGACACGTTAAAATTACCACCGCTGAAGTGCCCTTGAACAAGGCATTGAACCACTACGATGAAATGTTCTATGAGCAGGGCCTGGCTGGAAACAAGTTCTTGAGCTTAGCCCAGATACCCTGGGTAAATATAGTCATCATTTCATTTCCTGAATATTTTAGCATTGTGTGTCCATATGTTAATTATTTTCGCTTTGCACAATTTGCTATTAAGCCCCTTGACCTAAAAACACTCAGCGCATAACGATTCCACCTGGGTCTGACCACCTCTTAAATGCAAAAAGCACTGTTTGATTTTACACTTGAGCGGCTCTGGAGTGGAGTGGCTCGCTGCTGGAGTGTTGCCATGTCTGTTTATTATAAGCGGCTTCTTTTTCTGTAAAGTTGCTTGTAAATATTGGTAGTTGTGGTTGCTTTTCTTGTTTCTAAAGTGCTTATTTGGACTTTTCTCCTAATGTTGTTTAAACCAGTGATCCTCACACAGCGACATTCCCATGTCAAGGACCTCCAGATGAATGCATTTGCCCAACTAAGCTAATCCAAAAATCCCATGACAGATTTGTGTTTTTAAATGTTTCAATAAAATGTTTCAAAAATATTCCACAATTGTCACTTTTTTCAAAGATTACTTTTGAAAATAGCAGATCTACCAGCTCACAATGCATCACATTCATTCATTAAAACTATGAACTCTGACTGCAGGGGGATATATATTTATAATGATCATTATAACAATGTGCAAGAAAATATGTAAAAAGAAGGAAGAACTTTATATTTGTGGACAATCAAAATATGCTGGAAATTTTAATGTGGTGTCATTAAAATGGATCTTGATATGGCAGACTCACTATCTAGAAAATAAAAACATGGCACTTCATTTAAAATAGGTTGCAGACCCCTGTTATATGCGATTCTTTTGGGAGTATGTTTATAGACCTATTTACTTGTTTATATGAGACATGGCAACAGCTGGCCTGCTGTTGCAACAGAGGGGCGGCTTTCTGTTCAAACGTTGAGATTGTAAAGGGTCATATATCGTTCATTTCTCAACCTTTTTTAAAGAGTAAAACATCTCCATAATCCTTGGGTCGTTTGCTTTCATACGCTGTATCACACCCGACTCAATTCTTCTTCAATAAAATGCTACGAGCGAAGACCATAACATCGGGGCCGCAGCATTACGCATGGCGCACATAGTAGGTGCGGCGGTGCCGGTGGCATTTCAACTCATTCCTTCGTCGTGACTCAAATTAAATAAAATACAATACACGTTATTTTACTGTAGTGGAGCAGATAAGTGCACGTTATAGCAAGAATCGTTCAAATGGTGATACAAGCATGACATTTGGTACATATACTCTTCAAATCCCACTCTTTTCAAAAATACCGCTGGCCACGCATAATTCCAAGATGGCGGCCCCAAAAATCCAAGATGTCCGTCCAGAAATGAGGTTTTTCCTTTATAACTTGAAATGCATTGATGTTAAGCCACATAAATGTATTGAAGGCGAATATAAAGTTGGGCATTTCGGATAAGTACATGTCTGCATCTATTACGGGTCTTGAGATACAGCATATAGGTACTTTTACAGACTCAGGAAAGCTACAAATTTGTAACATTGTTTGTTGTTGTGTGAAATGTGAATAAGTGAATATGGTAATACAAATGTTATTTTCATAACCCCATATTTTCAGTAAGGTTATAACATAACATTCTAAACGCAAGATGGCGTCCAAGATGGCTGCCATTAACTTGATGTAATAATATTTTAGCAAAGATTATAGGTACTTTTACAGAATTGGGAGAGCAAAAATATGAGTTTGAGACCCACACAAGTGTAGTGTTACACCTCACAGAGCTGTACACACGAGACCCAGTTTATAGCACTTGCACCTGCCTTGCTGTTCGCAAGATTTGGTTATTGGAGAGTTGACTGTCCAGAAGACCTGCCATTCCTCACCAACCTTCTGCCATTCCCAGTCTGCAGGGTCCTCTGCTTCTGGCTGACACTGGTTTGCCTGGGCCCACACACAACCAGCCTGGTACGCAGCACGCCCATGGTGTGTTGGAGCAGAGCTGCTCTGGTTGGTGGGATTGACTCATAAGGCCTCTGCTTTCTGGTGAACATTTCAAGCCTGGCCTCATCCACAGTACCAGCTGTGCTGGATCTGTCATACATAGTATGACAAACTTCTCCAGAATCTCTAGGTCACTATACTCCACTGTGGGAGGGTAAATACCCAGTTTGGAGAATACAGGCGAGGCCTCTGGACATATGTCCCATGTCTGCCAAGCAGCCCCATATCCATTAGCTAGTAAACCATAGTTGTTAGTTAGTGATATAGTTAGATAGCCCACCTGAATTGGCAGGGTGTGCCAGCGCGGGAGAGCCGAGCCAAGGGTAACGGGCCTTCAGTTACCCGGATGGTGTACAGATCACACGGGACTTAAATGGCACTGGATGAATAATCGGGCTAGGTGTAGGTTAAACAATAACTGAACCTAGTTGTATCCCATACAGGAATGTGTGTTATTTGATTGAACCCAAAATGGCAGATTCAAACCCCATGTTTGTAAAAACACAAACTGACTTGTCTAAATGTTGTCTTTGTCAAAAAGACAGCACAGACACAGACCTACAATTAATTTGTCTTTCATACTTCCTATATATCTGGATTTCATAAACATACCGATGTTTCATAAAATCCAGCAAATGCCATTGATCCTGGATCCAGCAAGGCTGGATGAAGGTCCTTCCCTGTTGCATTGAGCAAGGGTGGAAGATTGTACTCTTGCCAGAAGTCTCAGCTGACCTCTATCCGTGAGACGTATGTCCCACCAGTTGACAAAGAACCTGAGGCAGACATTCTCATTGTAGATGGGTCAACTTTGGTCCATGCCAAAAAGATCCAAGACATTTGAGGACTATGCAGATCTCGACTTCCTACCAGTGATACACATGTATACCAGCAATTTTACAATTTACAATTTAGGCATTTAGCAGACGCTCTTAATCCAGAGCGACTTACAATAGGCAAGAACAAAAAGCATGGGAATACATCACATATGTAACAAAATGCATTTATCGCGAAACATGCGTAAGCTAAGACCGTGACTAGAACATATCTATATAATGACACTATACATATAAACTATAACTAGAACATATCTATATAATGACACTATACATATAAACTACACATATGTGCTATACTATGCTGTACATATATACTATGAAGTGCTATGACTACATACAATGCACTTATTGTGCTGTCTACATGACATGCTATAAGTCTGTTTCAAATGCTATATAAGTCTAAGAAGTGCTGTCTAAGGGGGTAGGGTAAGTGCTATGGGCCAAGCAAGTATCTGGTCTTTGATGTGTACAGCCCATCAAGTCTTAAAGCTGAAACCAGGTCCAAACGTGGCCAGGGAGGAAGACGCAAGGTGACAAATAAGAACACCATGCCATCTAACTGGCATAACTTCCCGAGGCACAATGACAACAAGACAGAGTTGTACCACTTTCTTGGCGACAAGATTGCACAAATGTTTGCTCCAAATATTATGATTGTCACAAAGGGACCTGTCCTCAGCACTCGTGAAACTAGTCTTGATGGACTGGATAAATGCTCTCACGAGGAAGCTGACAGCCAAACATGCTGCAGAACATGGTAGCCAATCCATCATAATCAAGGTAAATGACAGATGTTCTTGTCTTAGCACTAAGTGTCATTGCTGCTCTTCAAGAGGCTGGACTACAAAAGATGTGGGTTGCATTTGGGCAAGGTCAGACCCTGATCAATGTGCATGACCTATTTCACTATGTTGGCCAGGAGAAGGTCAAAGGCATGCTATTCTTTCGCGCGTTTACAGGATGTGTCACCGTGTCAGCCTCCCGTAACAAAGGCAAGAAAACTGCTTGGCAGACATGGGACATATGTCCAGAGGCCTGTATTCTCCAAACTGGGTATTTACCCTCCCACAGTGGAGTATAGTGACCTAGAGATTCTGGAGAAGTTTGTCATACTAATGTATGACAGATCCAGAACAGCTGTTACTGTGGAAGAGGCCAGGCTTGACATGTTCACCAGAAAGCAGAGGCCTTATGAGTCAATCCCACCAACCAGAGCAGCTCTGCTCCAACACACCATGGGCGTGCTGCGTACCAGGCTGGTTGTGTGTGGGCCCAGGCAACCCAGTGTCAGCCAGAAGCAGAGGACCCTGCAGACGGGGGATGGCAGAAGGTTGGTGAGGAATGGCAGGTCTTCTGGACAGCCAACTCTCCAATAGCCAAATCTTGCGAACAGCTCACCAAATGTGGCAGTAAAGCTGGCTGTCGTGGCAGGTGCACTACACTTGTGTGGGTCTCAAACTCATATTTTTGATCTCCCAATTCTGTAAAAGTACCTATAATTGGATTCATAGACGAAAAACAGGTGCACGCCAAAAAGTAATGTGTCATAGTTGCTAAAATATCATTACCGGTACTTCAAGTTAATGGCAGCCATCTTGGATGCCATCTTGCATTTAGAATGTTATGTTATAACTTTACTGAAAATATGGGGTTATGAAAATAACATTTGTATTACCATATTCACTTCATTTCACACAACAACAATCAATGTTAGAAATTTCTAGCTCTCCCGAGTCTGTAAAAGTACCTGTATGCTGTATCTCAAGAACCGTAATAGATACAGACATGTACCAAAATATCTGCAATGCCCAACTTTATATTCGCCTTCAATACATGTATGGGGCTTAAAATCATTGCATTTCAAGTTATAAAGGAAAACCCCCATTTCTGGACGGACATCTTGGATTTTTGGGGCCGCCATCTTGAAATTTTGCGTGGCCATCGGCATTTTTGAAAAGAGTGGGATTTTAAGAGTATATGTACCAAATGTCATGCTTGTATCACCATTTGAACGATCCTTACACTTATCTGCTCCACTGTGTTTTTCAATAGAAACAAATAAAGAGGGTGTGTGCAACAGTACATGCATGTGTGAGTGTCGGGATGTAGTGGTATGGTCTCACATAAAACTGTTGAGATTTAGGATGTCCATAATTCTCTCGTTTCTCAACCGTTTTTTAAAATGTAAAAATCTCCACATTCCTTAGGAATCTGGCTTTCATTCGCTGTATGGTACATGGTTCTATTGTTATCGAATTAAACAATATCAAACGAACTTGAATGTTCGGGGGTTAGACGATTCTGGGAACATTACGTGTAAAGTCCAATTATGGATGGAGGGGCAAAGTTGGGGTAAACGTATTATGTGATCTAGATCTATGTGCTCTCATCAGAGAGAGAAGAAGGAACTGTCAATCTAACATCACATACTTTAAATACTCTGATGACACTGCCATTCTCGGACTGCTCCATGACAATAACTCTATTACGGTCTATCAGAATACCATTTCTCATTTCACACAGTGGTGCACTGACAACTATCTAGAGTTGAATGTGGTCAAAACAAAAGAACTGATAATTGAAACAAAACACACTGGACTTAATCCACTCCTCATTAATGGTAAAACAGTAGAACAGGTTGACAGCTTCACATATCTTGGACTCACACTGGACAATAGACTCAGGTTTGATCAACACATTACATATATCCAGTCACGCTTTCAGCAAAGACTCCATGTAATCCGTAAATTAAGATCATTATCTGTTGCTCCTCATCTTCTGCTATTATTGTACAAAAGCATTATTCAACCGGTTCTGTTGTACTGTTCTGCATGTTTCTACACCATACTGTCCATGCCTAACAGGAACAAACTTTTCAGTATCACCCGTATTGCTTCCAAGATCATCGGACTTCCTACACCCACACTTTCTGATATGAACAATAAGGCCATCACACGGCTAGCACTTTCGATATCAAATGACACTGATCATCCCCTGTATCGTTTCTTTAACCTCATGCCATCTGGACAAAGATACAGAACCTTGCCATGGAAAAAGGTCCGTTTTAGTAGGAGCTTTGTCCCCTCAGCCATCACGGCTTTAAAAAAACTGCCCCGTCGATAGGATGGTTCTGTACATAGTGGGGACCTCATGTTTTGTTTTTGTTTTTGTATTGTCTTGGCAGTGTTATGTGCTCTGTGTTGTTTTTGATGTGGGTGTTGAACAGATTGTGAAGACAAATATCCTTCGGGACAATCAAGATTATTATTATTAATAGTATCACATTCCGTGGGGCAATAAACAGGCTGCAGGCGGGGGTTGGGTGGTAAGCTACCTTCCTGCTAGAGTGAGAGGTCTTTACGACAACCTACAGAGGAATGAGTACACACAGATAATGGCAGGGGGAACAATGTAACTAAGTACCACTTTAATTCCTGTCATAAGTGATCAATATGTGTTCTAGAGTCCATACTTAGATATTGGGTTACCAAAACACCTTTATAATAATATCTAAGAGTCTACCGGTTTAAGCTGGTCAGAGAGAGCAGCCAGGCTTGCAACACAAGGAGTGTGATGCAAACTGGCTGACAGGCAAGGGCTTAGAACCGCCTCTCTCAGGCAGAGAAGGGGCCACTGGGCTTTCGATTGGCCGGGGAGGTGTGACCCATCCAGGGCCTGCTGCATCATGTGTGTAAACTAGCTGTGGGGTAGATTCAAGGGGAAGACCATGAGGGCAACAGGCGAGTGGCCAATGGTAAATATATATGAATGTGCATTGTTAAGAACATGTGCTGTGTTGTGTGATGTTTAGATTGTAACAAAGTATGTATTGTGCTTCTTGTCTTGTCTCCCACATAATAATGGTAATACGATTTAAAACCATAGGTAAAACATAGGTTTTAGACTACCATAGTGTTGAGCTAAATAGTACCAAGATCGATAGTTGAACTCCTCACAGGCAGATAGGGTAGGGACAGACTATTAGGCAAAGGTCCAGAGTACTGTATCCGTCCTGTGTCAGGGGGAGGGTGAAACAAACCAGTGTGTATGTTGTGTGTGTTTAATAAAACCTTATAAAAAGCATGTTGAGTTCGTAAAGATAAGTGATTATTGGAACATTTAGTTTAGCTTATGCGTGTTAATTCTTTAGTAAAATCCGCCTGTTGCTGAGTTCGTCGGATACTCGGCTAATCTCACCGAAATCTGAACATTACGCATGGATTGCCAATTTGCCAGCCATATGCTGCTTATCTACTCGCAGTTCCATTCCGATCTGAAAGGTATAGGTAGGTGCCATTTCAAAGGCTTAGTTATTCATTTATGAATCAAATGAACTAGAATAAAGATTTTTACAGCTGTTTTTCATGCTTAGAGCAGAAACAAATGAAGTGATGATGTGCGTATATCTCCCTCCCTTTATAGCATATGGCTGCGCCGCTGTAAGGACTTTCCAATTAACACTGCAAGTTACTTAACAAAATAGAGACATAGGCCTACAAGCTATGCACATCATGGCTGTGACAGCTTGTGGATCTGTTCTTTTGAGGTGACAGCATGCAGTGCAATAGGAATAATTAACCCAAATATGACAAAGTCATGTCATGTCTATGGTGCCAGCCTGCAGAAATGTAATACCACTCCAGCAAAGGGCGCATTCCGTATGTAAGATCAGCTGACTCGTAAAGAGAATAGTACGGACATGTTGATTGGGTAAGCCTTACACACTCCTTAAACACTCCCATGACTAATTCAAGGCCGTTTTGCGCACGCTACGGGGTGTCGAAAGCGCTTCTTACCGTGCCCATAATTGTATTATGACATTATGCCACGCCTCCACCTCTTAAAACTGTAATATGATATGTAATATTATTCGACTTGCTTAATTGGGCTCACTGGGCCCTATTATGCGTGTCTTAAGTACCAGGCCCATAGAGTCTAAATGGTGTGAGTAAACTCCACATCAATGGACAGAACACACTGGGCCCGATTAAGCAGGTGAAATCTAATTACATATCATATTACAGTTTTTAAGACGTGGAGGCGTGGGCAATGTCATATTACAATTATGGGCCTGGTAAGAAGCGCTTTCGACACCCCGTGGTGTGAGCAAAACGGCCTTGAATTAGTCATGGGAGTGTTTTAGGGAGTTTTGAGGCTTACCCAATGAACATGTCCGTACTATTCTCTTTACGAGTCAGCTGTTGTCCTCATACGGAATGCGCCCTTTTCTGCAAGTGGTATTACATTTCTGCAGACTGGCACCATAGACATGACATGACTTTGTCACATTTGGGTTAATTATTCCTATTGCACTGCATGCTGTCACCTTTATGCCTCAAAAGAACAGATCCACAAGCTGTCACAGCCATGATGTGCATAGCTTGTAGGCCTATGTCTCTATTTTGTTAAGTAACTTGCAGTGTTAATTGGAAAGTCATTACAGCGGCAGCTGTAATCTCCCTCCTAAGGGAGGGAGATATACGCACATCATCACTTCATTTGTTTCTGTTCTAAGCATGACAAACAGCTGTAAAAATCTTTATTCGAGTTAATTTGATTCATAAATAAATAACTAAGCCTTTGAAATGGCACCTACCTATACCTTTCAGATCGGAATGGAACTGCGAGTAGATACGCAGCATTGGCTGGCAAATTGGCAATCCATGCGTAATGTTCCCAGAATCGTCTAACCCCCGAACATACAAGTTTGTTTGATATTGTTTAATTCGATAAAAATAGAACCATGTACCATACAGCGAATGAAAGCAAGATTCCTAAGGAATATGGGGATTTTTACATTTTAAAAAACGGTTGAGAAATGAGAGTATTTATAATATCAAATATTATAATAATAATATGAAAGACAAACTGTGCTGACAAGCTGTGAAGAGCACACCATCCCGACAAGGAGGAAATATAGCCTATAGTGCATGCACGTATATGCACTGTTGCACACACGCTCTTTATTTGTTTCTATTGAAAAACACCAGTAAAATAACGTTTATTTTATTTTATTTCATTCGAGTCACGACGAAGGAATGAGTTGAAATGCCATACGTGCGCCATGCGTATTGCTGCGGCCCCAATGTTATGGTCTTCGCTCGTAGCATTTTATTGAAGAATAATTGAGTCGGGTGTGATACAGCGTATGAAAGCAAACCTCCCAATGATTATGGAGATGTTTTAATTTTTAAAAAAGGTTGAGAAATGAGCGATATATGACCCTTAACAATCTCAACGTTTGAACAGAAAGCCAGAAAGCTCGCTGTTGCCATGTCTCATAGAAACAAGTAAATAGGTCTATAAACATACTCCCAAAAGAATCGCATATAACAGGGGTCTGCAACCTATTTTAAATGAAGTGCCATGTTTTTATTTTCTAGATAGTGAGTCTGCCATATCAAGATCCATTTTAATGACACCACATTAACATTTCCAGCATATTTTGATTGTCCACAAATATAAAGTTCTTCCTTCTTTTTTCATATTTTCTTGCACATTGTTATAATGATCATTATAAATATATATCCCCCTGCAGTCAGAGTTCATAGTTTTAATGAATGAATGTGATGCATTGTGAGCTGGTAGATCTGCTATTTTCAAAAGTAATCTTTGAAAAAAGTGACAATTGTGGAATATTTTTGAAAAATGTTATTGAAACATTTAAAAACACAAATCTGTCATGGGGGTCACTGGCTTAGTTGGGCAAATGCATTCATCTGGGGGTCCTTGACATGGGAATGTCGCTGTGTGAGGATCACTGGTTTAAACAACATTAGGAGAAAAGCCCAAATAAGCACTTTAGAAACAAGAAAAGCAACCACAACTACCAATATTTACAAGCAACTTTACAGAAAAAGAAGCCGCTTACAGACATGGCAACACTCCAGCAGCACTCCAGAGCCGCTCAAGTGTAAAATCAAACAGTGCCTTTTGCATTTAAGAGGTGGTCAGACCCAGGTGGAAACGGTGGGCCCTATTATACGTGTCTTAAGTACCAGGTCTTATTACTTAACTTAAGACCTGGAGGCGTGATCAATGCCATTTGGCTATTCTGAGTGGCCAAACAGCATTGACCACGCCTCCAGGTCTTAAGTTAAGTCATAAGACCTGGTACTTAAGACACGCAAAATAGGGCCCATAATGCGCTGAGGGTTTTTAGGTCAAGGGGCTTAATAGCAAATAGCGCAAAGCGAAAATAATTAACATATGGACACTCCCCCAATGCTAAAATATTCAGGAACGTGGTATTCCATATGAGTGAGCGTTCACCACGGCTTCCATAATACGAAAAGGCGCAGAGCGAGGCCAAAATCTGTATTACCGCATGGGTTTTTCGACTTGCTTAATCGGGCTCCACTGAGTCTAAATGTTGTGTGTAAACTCCACATCAATGGACAGAACTCACCCAGTCAAAGTGTTGTGTAAACTCCACCTCAATGGACAGCAAAGATCTGCAATAGGTGATCTCTTAGTTTACTTCCTTGACAGTGAACTTGGTCTGACAGCAAAGATCGTCTCAAATTAAACAACCTTTAAAAGAGAGAGAGAGAGAGAGAGAGAGAGAGAGAGAGGTGATCATGTTGTTTAAGTGATAATATTTGGTTAAAACATAAAGTTGTATGAATGTAGTGACCATCAGGCTCAGCTCTGTCGGCACGGTAGGTTTTGTGTCGGTGTGACGAGTGGGAAACTGAGGTTAAATCCCAGCTCGACGCAAATCACTTAACTTTGTGCCTCTCAAGACTAACCGACAATATGTGGACACATACATAAAGAAATACATACTAGCGAGTAACGGTACATTTAAACAGTAGCGAGTTTTAGGGGGGCCCAGGGGGCACGTGTGTCTGTGTGTCCCCCCCCCCCGTCGGTGGCCACCAAGAAACACAAACATGTACTTGTCTTGCATATATAGTTGTTTATGCTCTATAACTTTGAGTTCTCACAGATACTACCACCTGTAATCCTCGTCCCCCCAAAAAATAAATAAATTGATCACATTAAAACTCAAAATGGGTTGGTAGTTGTACTTGGTACCCATAAAATAATAATAATAAAAAAATCAAAATGATTTGACCCCTCCCTGCTGGGAGAGCCAAAAATCGTCTATGCATTTAACATAGCTTTTACCTAAGCAAATATAAGAAAATATTAAATAGAACAGTACCTACCTACAGTAGGACACACTGGGTGCTTTGTCAGCAGATACAAACAATCAGCAGATGAAACAAACCAAACCATTTAGCTGAACTGCAAGCACATGAAAATATATAAAATGAAGAATATAATCATACTATATCATCATACTATAATTCTGACAATGTCTGAATGTCTGTCTGAATGTCTGTGTGTCACTGTGACTGGCGTAGCTCCTCACTGCCTGCACCAATCACGCCCACTTTTCACACAGGCATTGACCATAGTAATATGGAGGGCGTAACTTAGCCCTTTTTTCGATTTCACACATTAATGATTAATAATGAATTTATTAGTGAATTAAAAATTCGAAAACTCACATAGGGTGCACAGGGGGGGGGGGGGGGGGGGGCAATATCTCACAACGGGTAAGGGCTAGTATACAATAAATTGTTTGTTTGTGATTGATTGATTGATTGAAATATTTATTAACAGTTTGCAGAATTACAGTACATTTCAAGCACAAACTCAATACAAAGACTGTTAACTGTGAGTGGACGACCCAATTAAGCATTACACTTGTTTACAAGAGGGTCCACCTTGTTCAATTTATCAAAACATTTAGAGACGTACAAATAGACACTTCTATATAGCCAAAGAACAGAACAGGAATTAATCATAAAGGAGGTAAAAAAATAAACATATACAGTGAGGGGAAAAGGGGTGGGTGGGGGGGATTCAGATTTTACGGGGGCCAGTTTCGAATTGCAGCCGTCCGTAGGTGCCCTTTGAGAGCGGTTTGATGGAGTCAATCTGGGTTGCACATGGTTTGTTGCACTCCCTGAGCTAATAATAATGTTATCGGGCCGATAATTAGTACCACAGACGAAAAACAGTTTAAGTCCAAATTTCAGACTGACCCTTCCACGAAAAGGCCTCGTTGTCCTGAACCCTTATCTATCATTTATATATTATGGATCAATAGTGTGGACTTAGACTGTTATTCGTCTGTGGTACTCAATTATGATGTCACAAATCACAATTAGTTATTGTGCATCCCTAGTTTTATGAGTCTTACACAAACAAACAGTTAAGTTGGTCTCTCAGTGCTGTAGTCTAATGGAGCAGTGTTGCCAGATTGTGTGAGAGAAACAAGCAACCAGGTCTATGAAAACAAGCCCAAAAGAAAGAGACTAGGATTATTTGAAAATAGCAGATCTATAAACTCACAATGTGTTGCGATGTAATGTATTGTGAGTTTGTAGATCTGATATTAAAAAAATAAAAACATCTTGGAAAAAAGGGACAAAATGTGGAATATTTTTTCATTTCTTTAACAACACAAATCTGGTATGTATGGGGGTCCCTGGCACAACATAGGTTTAGATGTTGTAGGGGTCCTTGACTTGTTGAATCTGGGGGCCAATCACTGGTTTAAACAACATTAGGAAACAAGACCAAATAAACAACTGCACTTTAGAAACAAGACCAAATAAACAACTACACTTTGGAAACAAGACCAATAAACAACTACACTTTAGAGACAAGACCAAATAAACAACTACACTTTAGAGACAAGAACAAATACACAACTACACTTTAGAAACAAGACCAAATAAACCACTACACTTTAGAAGCAAGACCAAACTAGAAAAAGTGCCCTTCTGGGCACAGGTCTCCACCAGGAGGATAGGAGTGTGTGTGATGTTTGGCAAAATGTTTTTTTGTTTGTTTGTTTCTTGCAACAATTTTCTTCATTTTGTTGAGGAAATGCAGAGCCAGATCACTCATAGCATCTCTGAGGATAGAATTCTGGATGAGCAGGACATGTGCAGCATTTTGTACAAAACGGGCTACTCCTGAAAACTTTGGAAGGACATCTTAGCTAATCAGTGTAGAATCTGAGAAACAGGCGCGTCTTGATCACATTACTACAGAGATCATGTGTACCGATTTGCGTGAGATTTGGATGAAATCTGTGCGACTAACAAAAACAATGTGGTTTAACATCTGCTATAACCAGCAGATGTGGAGGGATGCAGGGAAAAAAAATTCCATGGCCTCTAGGGAGTGCGCATAGATACGTTGTCGATGCAGTTATAGGTAAAACAGGAATTGGCCTGTTATAGCGCCACCGTGAGGCTGATTTGGGAAAAAAATAGTGGCATGTCGTCCTCGGCCTAGTGGAAATGTGCGTGTATAATTTCATGGAAATTGGACACTGTGTTTGTGATTTGTGGCATTTTGTTCTGATGTATATTTATGCACCAAGTTACCCAATGTGTCTTTGTAGCAGTGATGGATCGAGTGGAAGAAAGGAAGCAAGCAGGTTCTAGTCGTCACATCTGATCAGTTTTATTGAACAGAATCACTCAGTTACATGGCTCCACGGGCAAAAAGCCCTGTGGAATACAGTGGAGTCACATCGTAGCTAATCAGTGTGAACCCTCAGCAGTTCACAACATTTGCAGTATTTACTAACTTCAAGATCCCACCTCCGTGGGAACAAACAGACTACCTCCGCTTTATGGGAGCCAATCACAATGTTCTTCTCACCGGATTTTCCGGTGGAGGAGGAGGGACACATGGCATGCAGCTCATGTGTCACTCTATATGTTTTATACCAAATAGGACTAATTCAATATCTATACTATATATGAAGTATGCAGAACACATGTAATGAAATAGTTCAAACTATATTGTTAACCAGTCTAAATGATTATGCACAAATACATTGTAGACTCATGTCATTTCGATTATAGAGCAGAGAGCAGGAGCCCTCTGAAACACACACAGCTGTTAGTTTGCAGCTTGAGATAGGCACTGTCCCTGTGATTAGGTCAGGAACAGCACCCCCGACCCCCCTGGGGTGTTTAGCAGCATTCAACAAAAGGCTTTGTCTTTACAGCCTAATTGTAAATAACTCTAAGCAGTTTACCACAGTATTGCATGTCTCAACTTACAGTTTGTCCTGTGCACAGTCAGTGTGTCAACTGTCTATACAATATCCATCAGTTCAAAACGGACCAATCATGTGAGCTTTGTAAGCCAATCTTAGCCAATCAGGATGGAAGATGGGAAATTGTGCAGATCTGTGTTGATCACATGACTATGGAGATAGTGTATACCGAATTGTGTGATGTATGGATAAAATGTGTACGAGTTATCTACAGAAATGTGTTTTGCCTAAATCGGCCTCATGGTGGCGCTATAACAGGCCGTTGAGGAATATTTGGGGCAGAGGTTCGTCGTTTACATCCAGGGAGTGTGTGTGCACAGCTTGGCATGGATCGGGCCAACGGTGCCGGAGATCAGCTGATAATGGACGGACGGAAGGACGGAAGGACACACACACACACGGACGGAGTGCAAAACATACTCTCTCCCCAAGCCTTCGGCCTGGTGGAGACAATAAACAACTACACTTTAGAAACAAGGCCAAATAAACAACTACACTTTAGAAACAAGACCAAATAAACAACAACTACACTTTAGAAACAAGTACCACAAAATACCACAAACCGCAACTACAAATATTTACAAGCTACTTTGCAGAAAAAAAATCACACCTGTGTGAAGTGAGTGGTACAACTCCGTGTGGAGGAACGCGCCCAGGGGGCCTGGGCGGTTCTGGCGTGCCGCCCCGCGTCCCTCTACTGTACCCTCTACTGTACTGTCACTGTACTGTACTGGCACAGCCGAAAGCATATACAGTTAATACGTGCGCCCACCCAGCCAGCCACCCACACACTCCGTAAGGGAGTGGTTGTACCACTCAAAAAAAACAAGCCCAAAGTCGCTTCAAATAAGCAGACATGGCAACACTGTCCTAATCACCAGTCATGACGGAATTCCATGCTGCTGTTTGCACTTCCTGCATTTACAACCATAACATATAGGTCTACATAAACGTTCCTGCATTTACAACCATAACGGCAGCAGCTCTATGGCCCTCATTTATCAATTGAGTGTAAATTCTGCCCCGAGTGTAGCTTTCGGAGTACACCCACGTCGCGTCGGCATTTATAAAGTGATCGCAAACAGCTGATCCTTCCTTAATTTCGTTCCGACGTTAATAAATGTGACGGCTGAAATCTATCTGGCACGCCCTATGAAATCAAGCCTCGCCCTCGTTTTTGCGACATGAACAACTGCAGTTCGACCTTGGAAACCATAGTTACATGACGAAAAAAGTCAAGCCTTGCCTTGCCTTGCTGCCCGCCTCACCCCCACTCTCATACACATACAGACGCACGCACACGCATCTTGCAAGCAACTGTCACTGTGTGTTGTTAGTTGTATAGGCTATACAATTATTAAAATGTTTATTCATTTAATATACAACAAGATTAGTGAACGAAAACCTGAACCTGTGATTCTGTGAAGCATTAATTAAATAACATTGCTCACGTCATTGGAATGAGTTTGGACACGCACAGCAGTGACATATGCTTTTTGCAAATAGCTGCATCTCCTCCTGTCGTGACCTGCATGGGGCTACCGGTATGCGCTCATGCAAAACACTGTTTAAATGGCTTAAGCATGACTTGCAACATTGTTTTTAATTGTGCGATTTTAATTGCTTGCACACTTGGAAATATCCTACCAATTTCATATGACATGCCTTTACAAAAAACATTTTTTTCACATGTATTATTAGTTTTATAGACTCTTTTATAGACTTTCAGACTCCACCATGGCCCATAGCACTTACCCTACCCCCTTAGACAGCACTTTTTTAGACTTAGATAGCATTTGAAACAGACTTATAGCATGTCATGTAGACAGCACAATAACAGTACAGCATAGTATAATATATATGTATAGCTTATATGTAGAGTGTCATTATATATAGATATGTTCTAGTTACGTTCTTAGCTTACGCATGTTTCTTGATAAATGCTGTTTATATATGTGATGTATTCCCATGCTTTTTGTTCTTGCTTAATGTAAATCGCTCTGGATTAAGAGCGTCTGCTAAATGCCTAAATTGTAAATTGTAAATTGTATCATCCATGACTTTAAATTAATACTACTACTACTGCTGCTGTTGCTGCTAGTAGCAGCCTGCTAGTACTACTACTAATAATAATAATATTAACATTAGTCTACTAATAATACTATGTATTACTGCTTTCTACTAACTACATTAGTGAAATAGTTAATGGGCTGACCAATGACCAAGTGTTGTGCCTCCATTACTGTGACAATATAGAGCTTTTTAACACTTATTTGAACCAAAGATAATCTCTTACCCTACTTTTAATAACAATAAAAAAGTAAAGCAACGTAAAAGTGAATAAACAGCAACGTTACCTCTGGTTGGGAAAGCTGGCTGGTGTTTATAAAAACAGATTGTAAAGCGTGTCTCTCTGCAGTGCAAGTTCCTCCTTCCTTCTTCATTGATTTTGATTTAGTTTAATTGTTTATAAAAAACAGATTTAAAGCAGTTTGTCTAGAGTTATAAGGTGTGTCTGCAGTGCAAGTTCCTCCTTCCTTCTTTCCTTCCTCAAAACAAACCAAACCGCTTCTTCTGGTTTCCGTGGGCATGGGCACACTTGAGCCGACAGCCGCAGACAGAAGAAGCTGTGTTGTGGAGGAGAGCATTTCCGGGAATCTGTCCGTCGCGGCAGTCAGCCGGGGGTGGAGCTTCTTTTCCTAGGCATACCATATTCTGAATTACCAAAAAGAGGACACATGTGCGCGTGCATGTGCACGTTGTGCATGTGTCGTGCGTGCGCGGTTCTGTTTGAATTAAATTCAGATGTCAAAATAATCTATAACAAAAAAGTTATGCTCCTAAATTTGATCAAATATGCTCTATATTAGTTATGTATTTATTTAAAGCAGTGGCTCTCAAAGGTGTGATCCAGGGACCCTCATGGTTCCTTGAGGGGGTTCCAAATGGACCCATTATAGGTATGCAACTTTGAGAGTGTAGTACAAATGGACCCTTTTATAACATTTAACTCTGATACTGTACAAATGGAATCAAATGGGACTCTTATGGGTCCATTTGGTTTTACTCTCAGAGTTATGGGGGTCCTTGAAATTAAAAAGTTTGAGAACATGTATGCAAAGGCTTATCTCTTGTAAAAAGAGAGACCATCCTATTATCCAAACCATCATATATTATGCTTTGCTAGGTTGTACAAAATAATATTGGGTCAATTTAATTTGCAGGACTCACCTCGCGCACAGCTGCCTTGTCTGTGTTGTTGTCACATGACATGGGCTTGCATCACAGAACTTTTATTTGTGACAGACACATAGTTCCTTTGCAGACAATACAATCTGCTTCTCATTGGTCAGTCACAAAGCTAAGAAAACAGTAGCCTACTTTTTCTGCATGTCAATGATGAGATAGTTCTTTTGCAATTTAAGCTTTCCTCACGGAGAGCAGACAACACAACAGTCTATCTGCAGACAGCAGAGCAGCCAGCGAGCCTTTCTCTGATCTGCGGTCGGGACCAGACCAGTGGCAGTGCTGTCAGCGTGCAGCGCATGCAGAGTTATGAATAATACACATTCCGGGCTGAAAGTCCACCTCTCACAGTGTTTTTCCACTACGAACCATTGAACGTGCATTGTAATACACATTGGTCTGAATGGTCTGTGAGCGTAGCGATACACTACAGGCGATACGTGTAAAACCCTGGACATTTGAAGGAATTTATGAAATTTATAAAACCCCAAAAGTATTTCCGGGCAAAAGAGGACATAATGGTAAGCCTACTTTTCCATCCACCAGCTGTCTAAAAACTCAAATTACGTAAAACACAGCTTCTTCTGTCCGCGGCTGTCGGCTCAAGTGTGCCCATGCTGTGTCCCATAGTAGTGTTGCCAGATTGTGTGAGAGAAACAAGCAACCAGTTGTAACAAGCCAAAAATAAATATACTATAGGGCTATTTGAAAATAGCAGATCTACAAGCTCACAACAGCTTGTGAGCTGCATTTAATGCGTTGCATTCTAAATGCAACACATTAGAGCTATGGACCAGAGCTAGCTCTTCCCCTGCTGCTGCTGCTGCGTGTTGTCACTGGCGTTTAAAGCCATGTTTTTGTAACTTACAAGCAGGAACACACAGCCGACGGAGCCGTCAAGCCGAGTAGTAGAGATTAGTTACAAACACTCAAAGCACGCTTTAAATTGATAGGCGGCTGGCCGCAGCTGCGTCCAAATTTCATTTCAGCCAATGGCTGAAGCCGAAAGAGCCGGTACGTCACCACAGCATGTGTGTGTGTGTGTTTGGCCAATGTTGGCTGTGATTAAGTTCATGTGTTGTATATTCTGTACATTTAGGGTTTGTTTGGACTAAAGCACATGATGTTTTAAGTGCGTGGGATATCAGAAGCAACTGAAAATATTTGTGCCCTTGATAATGTATTTTATAAATGTGGACTCAAATAAAGAAATTGAAATGTGTGTGTGTGTGTGTGTGTGTGTGTTTGTGTGTGTGTGATGGACACAGCACAGACAGGGCAGTGTCAGTGGTCAGTGGTTAAAAACATAGTCTCCAATAAGGATCCCTTTTCAGAGAATGGCTAAAACACAAAGCCAGCTGAACCCTCACCAGAGCAGAGCCATGCAGCTACATGGACTTGATCTATAGAATATTGACGCACACCAACATTAGGCTCCAGCCGCTCCAACTGCATATGAAACACGTGTAGGACCTTTGTATACCGGAGCTTTGCCTGCACGATTTGGTTTGTTTATTTGTTACGTTTGTAGGGTTTGATAAAACACAGATTGATGTGTGACCAAGGCCGAATTAGGCACACAGTATTTTGGCAATAGAATATTCTTTATAGTTGTTATTTTCTAAGACATACAACCTTTAATTATTAGAGTTGCACCGTTTAAGGTGCTAGGGATATCAAAGTTGTACACCTTACTAGATAATCCTGGACTACGCCACCGTTATTTAATTGAAGAGAAACGGAAACTATTTTGTCATTATTACTTTTAACACACAGGTTCACGTTTTACCAAGTAAGAGAGCAAGACCCATAAATAGGAGGAGAGAGACTGACACAAAGCCATGTACAGTATCAAACATATACCAATTGTTTATTGTCCTATACATGGGCCACTAAAATGCCATAAAACCAGTATTTATTAATTCCTAAAATCTGCTTATAAATCCTATAAATGCAATAGCAACTAACTAAATTAACAAAAGAAACAAAATAACAAAAATCCTAAAATCGTTCAATCCCATTAAAGTGTGCAAAGTGCGTAGGTTAGACAGTTCGTTAGTAGAGAGAGCCTACCAGGTATAGTCCAGCATCAGATACGTTGAACTTGAACGTTCTGATGACACCTCCCCTGGCTCAGCTCACTCGATCCTCTCCGTCATAAACAGCTTGGTCACACACGAGTCCTCTCTCTCGACTCGTATCGTGGTGCGCCAACTGATCTCTCTCTCGGCCCTCCTGTCAACCTCTCGACAACGCACAAGAGCAGCAACACATACAACCTTCCTCTGCAAGTGTCCTTTTTATACTGGGCAAAAGTCTGTTACTGATAGAAAGCTCTTCCTCTTCCGTTCCCCACACCTGAAAGCTGTCAGTTAATGACGCTGACGTCATACTTAGTCCGTGCACAGATACGGGATCATATATCCAATAGACAGCGGTAGGTATATATATAATAAGAATAGTCACTGAATGTATATATAATACAGGGTATTAATGCAAAAACAAAATAAGAGAAAACAAAAAGAGAAACCTGATTTTGACACAGATGCATTTCTGCTGCACAGTGTGAGACAAGACATGATGCCACAACGGAGAGACGCCATGTCCACCAGAACGGGTTATGGCTTTTAGCAGTAGGTATAATTTTATTTAATTGTCTCATTATATTCTACAGCAGAGAGAATTTCACATAGCCTTATAGTTGCCTGATACATTTTTTGGGGGAACATTTTAAATTAAGAAATTAAGAACGATGAATTGAGTAATGAATTAAGGACCCCAATGGAAACAACTGAGACAAGACAATAGGCTAACTCCTCTTAGCATACCTTGTATTGAGCTGTACTTTCCTGTGCCCCCCCCCCAAAAAATAAAAACTGTATTCAATCAATCATCAATCAATCAATCGATCAGATCCAGTAGTAGCATGCAGTAATACAAACACAAATGACAATAATATTGTCATTTGTGTGATATTAAATGCAAGATCATAGCATTTACAAATATTGCAATGTTACAAAACCTTAAAACACACGGATGCACAAACGCGCGCGCACACACACACACACACACACACACACACACACACACACACACACACACACACACACACACACACACACACACACACAAATAAATAAGCACCCATTGAAGAATAAATATCTCAAAATTACAATATCATAAAAAAAACATCACAATACATCAGAAGATCAGGAAAAGGAAAACAAAAGGTATACATACTGTGTGAATTACATTACAAATAGAAGCTAAGACAAATTTCAAAACGATCTAAAAACAGATCTAAATACTGTACACACTACACATAAACGAGATAGGCTCCTGCCCTTATATGGGCCTCATGGTGGCTTGACAAGGCTTACTTTACCTTGTCTCCTTATTGTCTCCATCAGGCTGCCCTGTCTCTGCTCTGTCTGAACAGTTATTTGGTGGGAACCACTGAATTAAGTAATTACTTTTTGAAACAACTGAACGTTTTTTACTGAAAACAAACATCAATTTTGTATCTTTGTCTTTTCCTCTCTCTAAACTTCTCAGGACTGGAACCCTGCATTCTCTACCGCCCTGTCCCTGGTTTCTACTCCAGTTACATCATGGAAAAGTACTACACAACAGTAGCAGCTACATGACAAGGTTAAAGGAGAGAACCACCCATTTTCAACAGTCAACTATGTCATGTATATGTGTTAATAATGATGAGTCGAAATGAGCACAACACCCCCACCTTCTGTATATCTTTATTAGCCGAAAAAAGGCAGTTTTGGGGATTTTGGGGTCACGTGACCAGTGACGTCGTCAAGACTTGTTTTCCTCCGTCCGCCCGCAGTTTACAATGGGAATAACATAAACAGTGCGACTTGAATTGAAATAGAACGCTTTTTAGAGCATTTTCAGCCAATTCAGTTGTAATATGTCCAAGACCTATGTCTTATGAGCCGGAATATATATCCATACCCCATTAAAAACATCCAGGTTTTATTCCGAGCGCTATTATTCATCTCTTTACCGTCATAATTATTTTGGGCGAACGTCTGACGTCATGACGTCTCTCTCCACGGCGCGCAACTCAGAAGGAGGAAGTGATACTACGAAGCGAAGCCAAAACAAAACAAGACAAGAAAACAACGAGTAGAGAACAAGACGGATTGACGGAGAGAAAAGACAAACAAAACAAACGTGTGAGATGGAGTCGAGTAAAGAAAAAGTATCTGGAAGAGCAAGTTGGTGTGCTCATGGGTGTGCTGTCCCGGGATGTCGTGATTATAAACAATCTAAGCTGGAAGGCACCACATTTCACACATTTCCTACCGGCGATATTGCCAGATGTCGGCGGTGGCTTGTGGCCATAAGAAATGTGAACTATGCTGTGAATATGTCGGCAGCCAAGATGAAATCAGTCCGTGTGTGCAGCAAGCACTTTACAGAGGAGGACTATGAAAGGGACCTAAAGTCGTCCTTTGATGGGGACCACACCACGGAGAAGACTGAAGAGCACGGCCATTCCCTCGGTGTTTCCGTGGAGTGGGACTGCTGTCCCAATCTACAGAGGTGCCTTGGCGAAACGCAGGCATGCAGAGGTAAAGTTTCAAACATGCATACATTGATGGTATCCAGTCTATCGATTACACTGTAGTTGCTTTTATGATAATTTATCGCACATGCATGGTATGTACCTTGCTATCTTTATATTTTGAGTCAGTAGTTGTTGGGATACTATTGATGCATTTTAACTGCACTGAAACTAATGTGCAAACATGCCAGGCAATGACTCATTCCACAACAATGTATTAATTTACCATGAAATTGGTCTGGCCTGGGATCTGTGTGTGTGTGTTTGTGCGTGCGTGTGCAATGCGTGTGCATTTTCTAAATTACATGTTATTGTTTTTATTTCCAGATTATGTCCACTATAGATTTGACGACCCCAGCTAAAAATGTAAGTTCTTGTCCTCCTCCTAGGAACCAAACCGTGTTTATGTAATAGATGGAGGCACCTCATTGGCACTGTGTCATGGGAGTGTCTTTGTGGGTGGCCTCCAGTGGTTATAAATAATGACACTGGTGGCTGATTTTGACTGTGGAGGTTCACATTTGATTCACATTTTGTATTTTGCTCAGTTTAAATTATTTCTTCTTTGCACATATTTATTAGAAAGTTGTATGCCGGTAATAGGGTGCACTCACTGACGAACTTGAGCTATTGTTTGGATGCGAGTCTTTTATTTGTGCGTCATACAGTTTTATCTCAGAGATAAATGTATTGGGGGTGACGGTCACTATTGTTTTAAAGGCTACATGTACACATGTCTTGTTTCTCTCACTCACACACATAACTGTTCATACCATGTTTTACATGCTGTGCAATTTACCAATCTCCCTTTCCATGTTAATGCATACGTGTGGACTAAAGACCAATTCTTATGTGGAATGGCTTTACAGAAAGATGAAACATTTGGACTGTCTGCAGCAGGTATGCCGGTGCATCCCGACCCTGCACCCTGTCCTCGCCCATTGCAGCCTTCGTCTCCAATGTCATTGCCTAAGAAACAACAAAGGGTAACTCACTATATAAAATATATGTACGCCATTACCACATTGTTTGATTTATGTCCCAACTTATTTTGAAGACAAACGGTCGTTTCTTTTTCCAGCAAGTTGAAGCCATGGGTCTAGAGACTGTCTCAAGACCTCCATGTTCACCAGAGAGATTGGCTTTGGTAGGTTGTGTGTGTGTGTGTGTGTGTGTGTGTGTGTGTGTGTGTGTGTGTGTGTGTGTGTGTGTGTGTGTGTGTGTGTGTGTGTGTGTGTGTGTGTGTGTGTGTGTGTGTGTGTGTGTGTTAAGGCTGTACCCAAGCCCTGTTTTTAGGACTCGAACTTCGGCAGGAATTTTCGAGCGAACATCCGAACCATTTGTTTCCAATTAATTAATTTCTCCGAGTGCTTTTAACCAGGCTGCAATTCAATACGTTATATCCGACTTGAACATGATTAGCGCAGCGCTGAAGAGAGCGCAGCGCCCTCTCTTTATGAATCTCTCTCGTCTCTCCCAACACACACACATGCTGCACACATGCACGCACACACACACACACACACACAGAGAGAGAGCGTCAAGTGGCTCTGACATGTGCTCCGCGAAAACAGCTGATCTCCGAGCTCATCATTCCATAAAAAATGAGCCATGATTTCTCAAGCAGCCCCCAAAACATGGTAATTGTGAGTACCTGTACGACTGTCCATATTTTTTGTCAGACCAAAAATCCTTTCCAATGTCTCTGTTAAGCTTGCTGGCAGGCAGCTAAAACGAGAGCTTGCTCGGTAGCTACTCGGAAGCGCATTGTGTGTGTGTGTGAGACACGACACGTCAGACATTCCATTCAATGGAACTCTTTTGTTCTCACAGAACAAGGTGAAAAAGGTCAATCACCTCAGCTGCAGGCCAATCACCAAATTGGGGGACAGCAGAACAAGGAGATATTTCTTTAAAATATCATAACTTCTGACAGGAATGCACTAGAAACTTACTTTTTTTACATGCTCATATCGCATTCTCGCCGAGATATATTTTCGAGTTAATAAAAAAGGAAAAAAAAATAATAATATAAAAAAATTAAAAAAAACGAATGGTTCAAGCCCATTAATTAAGATTCGAGTGCCAACCCTAACGAGCGAACATTCGAACCTTGAATGTTTGGGGACAGCCTTAGTGTGTGTGTGTGTGTGTGTGTGTGTGTGTGTTATAATAATTATAATTTATTTTTTTCTGTTATTAGGAGGGCACCGATGACATGCCTCTTCAGCAGCAAATCGAAGATGAACCCACCTCATCACCAATGGATACAAGCTTTTGTAGCTCATTAGGAGATACGGAGACAAGTCCTGACTATAAACTTCCCACATCACAAAGCTCTAGTATAGACTCTAGTATAGACTCTGAGATATACAGTGATGTTTGGGATCAAAGAAAGTGGATTGTTAACGAATCAAACCTAATGCAACTCTTTAAAAGATGCCCAGAGTGTGGGTCTGGAATCATTGATACTTGTAAAATTGTTAAAGGGAGTCAAATTAAGATTAGTTGGGAGTGTGTGAAACGACACACAGGGAGTTGGCAGTCATGTCCAGATGTGAGAGAGATGCCACAGACAAATATTGTGTCAATGGCTTCTGTGCTGTTCACTGGCTCCACATTTACAGAAATCAAAGACTGGGCAGATCTTTGTAAAGTACAGTTGCCAGAAAGTACCACTTTCTATGAGTACCAGTCTTCCTACTTCCTGCCTGTTATAAAAGAAGAGTACGACCTGCAACAGAAGTCCATACTTGCCACCATGATAGAAGACGCAAATGCAGGGAAGCCAGTACACCTTTGTGGGGATGGGAGGCAAGTATACATAATATACCTACATGGCTACTGACAAACTTTTACTACATATCTGGTATTCATGTGTCTGGTGACACATTGATGATATCCAGTGATAATAGAGCACTGAAGTCTGACGTCAATATTGATAGAGGGCGCAAGTCCACAGGTTCATGTACTTTTATTTTCATTGTAATCCCCATAGGGGCATTTTTGATCGCCTCATATAAGAACTGTGTTTGAAAAATAAACATGTCATCCTGGCCGTTTCACTCATATGGATATGAGAAAAAGACGCTAATGTTACTACTGCTGCCACAATGCTTATATGAGACGATTTCAAGATGACCCCATGTTATTCTCCATAGAGAAAAACTTCCATAAACCAGGGGATGAGTGAGTGACGTCAGAACTTTGGCGCTCTAGGCTTTTTTCTTTATTTTTTTTGTTTAATCTCAACTCTTGCCTAATTGATGATATGCACACGGCTGCCATCTTGCCAGCAAGGTGCTACCTACAGTAGGTGCAACTTCCCATAGACAGCCCATTCATCCAAACAGAACAGTCCTATCTAATTGTATTAAATAATGTCAAACTCACCAACATTGCAGCTGTACGGAAAGCTTGAATTATCCTCTTTCTATCTGCAATGTGTTTGTTTAATAAAAATCCACTGTAGACATGTTATGAGCTATTCCCTGTCAAGAAATTCCTTGCAGATGATTTTTTTCTGCTGGAGTTTGGAAGTGCTCGATGACTATCACTCAACAGATGGCAGCCATGTGCATATCATCAATACCTCTCCTGTTTCTTTCATTCTTCTGAATTTCATACTTTGCTTACAGATGGAAAATGCAAAACTTCTATTCAGACATAATGAAAACAGTGCTTTGTGCTTCTATAGGTCAGACAGCCCTGGATTTTCAGCTAAATACACAACCTACAGCATTATGGATGACTGGACCAAGCGTATTATCCAATCTGATGTTATCCAGGTAAATGTAATCACACACAAGTTCCTGTTATGTAATTTCTAATTTGTTTGTTCAAAAGTCTAACGTGTGGTCATTGTTTACACAACAGGTTACTGAGACCACAAGCTCTGTGGCAATGGAGCCTCTGGGGTTCAGGAGAGGTCTAAGCAGCCTTCTGGAACAGGGCCTTCCTATTGACATAGTCACAACAGATCGGTCCTCTTCCATTCGGAAGATCATGAAAGAGGAATTTCCTCAAATAAATCATCAGGTGGACCCCTGGCATTGCAGTAAAGGTCAGATTTTAATATATTGTATAATAGAACAATGAGCCTCCACTGTCTAAAGCCCTAACCACACTAAAGGGTCAAGACGGTTTTAGCGTTGTCCCTGCGGTGTGATAGGTCTTGTTGCACGTTGACCCACATAGTCCCTAGTGATTCAACGCATGGAATTAAATGGCCCAAACCACACCAAAGGGTCGAGACTGTTTTAGCGTTACTGTTTAGACCCAAGGAGTTGCATGGTGACCCTTTGGTGTGGTTAGGACTTTACAGTGATCTTTGAATGGGTAAGGGGCGTTGTTAGGCACGATGTGGAGCGAAGTAGCCTGGCTTACTACAACACCTAGACAACACATGCAGTATAGACTGCATTTTCCAGTGCATAACTGTAGTCCTGTCTTTTAAGAATGTGGCTCTGCCATTTCATGTTCATTTCTCCATAGCTTTGTTTGATTGGCTTGGCAGAAGGTTTTTATCCGGAAAAGGAAACTGGTTTGCCACATTCTAGAAAACCAGGACTAGTTATGAATAGTTATGCATACTCATCCAGGTGTTTTTAAATGGGGTATTTTACAATATGCACATCAAGCACTGGAACTATATTTTTAATCTACAGTGTCCAGTTTGCAGCTAACACTTTCTTTTTTCTCTGGCTAAGAAGAGGTCAAATGCAGATCTCCTGCCATGGGTGAAGAGCGTTGGAAACCACCTCTGGTATTCATGTGCAAGCTGTAGGGGAAGTGTTGTGGTATGTATGAAATTGACAATATTAAAAGGTATCTTTGAAAAACAAAAAAGGTCCGGCACACTGTCAGACACTTGCCAAAATGTTGCTCTTTATTAGGTCAACGTTTCGGTCGCTTAGATGGAAGGTCTATGCGACCAAATGTTGACCTAATAAAGAGCAACATTTTGGCAAGTGTCTGACAGTGTGCCGGACCTTTTTTGTTTTTCAAAGATACGCTTTTTAATATATGCTCTATTACCCTACACACCTGTCACCAGCCTTTTGAGGTGTGCATCGGCCTTTTGCTAAACAGAAATTGGTTACTTGATTGGTTCAGGCTACGTCTCAATGCAATGACCGACGCTCCATATCAGGACAGTTTTTCACACTATCGCCTTCGGAACGCTCGCTCCTTGCCTGTGTAGATGTGTTACACTGATTTGCGTGGCTATCAGGAACACAATAGGAAAAAATGACGGTCTACATTTTCATATTTGTAAATGAACTGTTCAACTGTACAATAGAGTTGAATCATGTGACATGATCAAGACGTTTTGTGTTAGACTTTTAGCCTAAATGTCTGACTGTACCTTGTACTGTTTGCATTTCTGACTAATAAAGTAATCAATCAATCATGCAATCAATTAGACAGAACTATAGTTGACTAAACACAGACAGTATTGAATGTAATGTATCAATTGTGCATTTTACAGGAACTGAAACGGATATGGCTCTCCATTCTGTACCATATCTGTGGTATACACAGCTGGACAGAAAATGGAGAAGAGTACACCTGTGGACATGCTGAGCTGACTGAAGAACAACATAGCCGCAAGAAATGGCTCTCTAAAGGCACAGAGGTGTACAGAGTTTTCTCTGCAGTTGTCCAGGACAGATACCTGATGAAAGACCTGGATCAAATGGCTGATTTCAAGCACACAGGTAAGCTCTCTCATAAAGTGAGTTTTATTGACAGTAAGACAAGAAAGGGCCTATTAACGTCTTGGCTTCCCTGTCTTTAGCAATGGATCGCAATTTAGTAGTGTGCAGTTTGTGATGTCGCCAATATGATGTCACTCTTGTTCAAATATGGAGGTGGGGCATACATACAGGAAAAGACAAATCTTTATGCTACATTTAAATTCTGAATATTGATCCGTTAGATATTTCATGTCACGATTATTTGACACAATGGAACATTAATATATAATATATGTAAATATATTTTTCAGGAATGCTTGAATCATACCACAGCACCTTACTGAAGTACATGCCCAAGAGGCTTCATTTCAGTTACCAGTGCATGGGGGGACGTACTCAACTGTCTGTGCTTGACCACAACACCAATGTCCTAAGAGAGAAAGCTACCAAAGCCACAGGTATAAATTCAGTGTCGAATTCAGTTTTTATATGATGATCATCATGTTATCAAATTATCACTGTAATAAACAAGTTACAATAATATTAATAATACATAACCCACAAGATGCAGATTGAGTTGGTGGAATGTTGTCTGATAACTATTGCAATATATTGTTTTTTTTAATCTTTTGATAGGTGAAGAGGTCCACAAATACGTCTACCAAAAGCAGTCTGCTGACTGGGTGGAGAAGAACGTATACGATCCTAAAAAATACACATTCAGGGAGAAACTGATGGTACTGGAGCGACGATTGGATGAAGATGTGCTATATAAAGACCCATCTTCATGCCTACCCAGACCTGACTTTCCAAAGAACATTGCTAGAAAGCCAAGACCATCCACACAGGAGTTGTCAGAAAAACACAGGACAAGAATGTGAAGGGGGGGGGAGATTTACAGCAAGAGTACATTTGCCTCAAAATAAAATACTTGTACAGTAGATCAATCTGTCTGAAACGTATTTTATTATTTTGCATCTCAGAGACGAAACGCAGTGCTGTTGTTTCATACGATTCTGTCCACAATTCCATGCTGTATTGAGGTTGGTACAATTAGGTAGAAATGAACAGGAACATGTTCAGAATAACAATTATTTTAAATTCTCCAATTGTGTTCTTGTAAATTAAGTAATGCAGATGTTTGATAATTCAACTCTTGAGTGTAAAATAAAACCAAATGGTCCCATAAGGGTCCATTTGGTTTCATTTTACACTAGAGTTGAAGATTTATTAGGATTCATTAGGTTATCAACTCCCATCATTTACCTGGGGACCACCTGGAACCCCCTCAAGGAACACTGGTTAAACCACTGCCTTACACCATTTGTCCCCACATTTGTCTCAATGGTCAAATGTCGTAAATTTAACCAAACGATCACATAAATTCAGTTGTTCTCTCGCTGTTCGTTCTCTCTCGTTGTTCTCTCTCTCTGTCGCTCACTCACTCACTCACTGCACGCACGCACGCACGCACGCACGCACTCACTCACTCACGCACTCACTCACTCACTCACTCACTCACTCACTCACTCACTCACTCACTCACTCACTCACTCACTCACTCACTCACTCTCACTCACTCACTCACTCACTCACTCACTCACTCACTCACTCACCGCACGCACGCACGCACGCACGCACGCACGCGCGTCAAACTGGGGGCCCTTTAAATGAAAAGGGTTGACAACTGTCTAGCTTAGTGAAATATTGAATTGGACATTTCATAAAGTCACACATACAACAGACTGTGACAGACAGGTTTATTTTTAGCACTCCAGGGTGTCGAACCCCATACACGCCAGTGTAAACTTGGTGTAGTACCGGTACGAGCACTTTGTTTTTCCTGTCTGACACAATGTCTTTTTTGCATGTTAACAGCATGTACATTTTAGCCAATAATGTTGAATAAAAAAAGGAATATAAAACTAAATGTTATCATTCTGTCGGTTCTACATGACAACTCACCTTTGCATATAGAAAATAAATGTCATATGTGTCCACCACTCTGACAGCTGTCTGCTGCTCCACACACACTGTACACAAATTGAACATACAGTAAATAATGGGCTTGCAAATGTGTTTGTATTACATGCAATGAGTAATTATATTGGACTTTAGCTAACATGCAAAAACAGGCTGATTTTACAATTATTTATTTATTTAATAGACATAAACACTAAAATCGAGGCTTCATCTAGCCACAAGCAGATGGACCATGTAATACATATTTGATTTAGTGCATTAGCTAAATAATTATTATGCCCTTACCTCTGACAGCAAGCCCAGCCTGTCTGACTGACTGACTTCATGCTCTCCTCCTCCTCCTCCTGCTGCTATCTTGCTAACAGATGCTACATGGCTCTAACTCTCTCCAAAATACACCAAAACGTTCCAAATTAATTTTCGGGTCCTTAGTGATCATCAGAGAGACACAAGGTGGCCATTAATGTCTTTCAAACATCTTCTACGATTTATTAAAAAATATATGAAATATTACACTGGCCAGCCATAACAGTGGAACACAAGCTAACATGCTAACAGATGCTACATGGCTCTAACTCTTGTCCAAAAGACCCCAAAACGTTCCAAATTAATTTTCGGGACCTTAGTGGTCCTCAGAGAGACACAAGGTGGCCATTAATGTCTTTCAAACATCTGATACGATTTATTAAAAAATAAATAGTGGAACACAAGCTAAAATGCTAACAGAAGGCTACATGGCTCTAACTCTCTCCAAAATACACCAAAACGTTCCAAATTAATTTTCGGGTCCTTAGTGATCATCAGAGAGACACAAGGTGGCCATTAATGTCTTTCAAACATCTTCTACGATTTATTAAAAAATATATGAATAGTACCTCCAGTCTGTATACAGTCCACTGCTTGTTGACAGGCAAACCAAGATGGCTGCCGTGCTCAGTGGAAAGTGAGAGAGGGGGGCGGCGCCCTGCTGTCAGCTGTCAGTCAAGAGTCTAAGCCACCCGATTGGCCCCCAGCAACATTAGACTAGGCCAATAGCCATCCAGGGATATACTAATATATTTTAGGAAAGTCAGAGAGGATTGGCTGGCCAGGAGCGCGAAATTGCAACTATACAGAGAAGATTGGGATCATAGGAAGTGAAATTGGAACGATACAGAGAAGATTGGGAGCAAACCAACAGGAACTGAAATTAGAACGATACAGAGAAGATTGGGAGCAAACCAATAGGAAGTAAAATTGGAACGATACAGAGAAGATTGGGATCATAGGAAGTGAAATTGGAACGATACAGAGAAGATTGGGAGCAAACCAACAGGAACTGTAATTAGAACGATACAGAGAAGATTGGGAGCAAACCAATAGGAAGTAAAATTGGAACGATACAGAGAAGATTGGGATCATAGGAAGTGAAATTGGAACGATACAGAGAAGATTGGGAGCAAACCAACAGGAACTGAAATTAGAACGATACAGAGAAGATTGGGAGCAAACCAATAGGAAGTAAAATTGGAACGATACAGAGAAGATTGGGATCATAGGAATTTAAATTGGAACGATACAGAGAAGATTGGGATCAAACCAATAGGAACTGAAATTGGAATGATACAGAGAAGATTGGGATCATAGAAAGTGAAATTGCAACGATACAGAGAAGATTGGGATCATAGGAAGTGAAATTGGAATGATACAGAGAAGATTGGGATCATAGGAGATGAAACTGGAACAATACAGAGAAGATTGGGATCAAACCAATAGGAACTGAAATTGGAACGATACAGAGAAGATTGGGAGCAAACCAATAGGAAGTAAAATTGGAACGATACAGAGAAGATTGGGATCATAGGAATTTAAATTGGAACGATACAGAGAAGATTGGGATCAAACCAATAGGAACTGAAATTGGAATGATACAGAGAAGATTGGGATCATAGGAAGTGAAATTGCAACGATACAGAGAAGATTGGGATCATAGGAATTTAAATTGGAACGATACAGAGAAGATTGGGATCAAACCAATAGGAACTGAAATTGGAATGATACAGAGAAGATTGGGATCATAGGAAGTGAAATTGCAACGATACAGAGAAGATTGGGATCATAGGAAGTGAAATTGGAATGATACAGAGAAGATTGGGATCATAGGAGATGAAACTGGAACAATACAGAGAAGATTGGGATCAAACCAATAGGAACTGAAATTGGAACGATACAGAGAAGATAGGGATCATAGGAAGTAAAATTGGAACAATACAGAGAAGATTGGGATCATAGGAATTTAAATTGGAACGATACAGAGAAGATTGGGATCAAACCAATAGGAACTGAAATTGGAACGACACAGAGAAGATTGGGATCAAACCAATAGGAACTGAAATTGGAACTATACAGAGAAGATTGGGAGCAAACCAAAAGGAACTGAAATGTTACGTTCCTTTTGTCGATCCGGCGCCAAATTTCTTGTTAGTGAACACCAATGCGGACTCCCACAGTTCCCTCCCCAGGTAACCTCAGCCGTGAGACCCCTGGATGTCCACACAAGCCAGGGTGCTCCTGTGTCAGCTTCTGCTGCACATATAATAAAATTGGAACGATACAGAGAAGAATGGGATCAGAACAATAGGAAGTGAAATTGGAACGATTCAGAGAAGATGGGATCAGACCAATAGGAAGTGAAATTGGAACGATACAGATAAGATTGGGATCATAGGAAGGGAAATTGGAATGATACAGAGAAGATTGGGATCATAAAGTGAAATTGGAACGATACAGAGAAGATTGGGATCAAACCAATAGGAACTGAAATTGGAACGATACAGAGAAGATTGGGATCAAACCAATAGGAACTGAAATTGGAACGATACAGAGAAGATTGGGAGCAAACCAAAAGGAACTGAAATGTTACGTTCCTTTTGTCGATGGGATCAGATCAATAGGAACTGAAATTGGAACGATACAGAGAAGATTGGGATCATAGGAAGTGAAATTGGAACGATACAGAGAAGATTGGGATCATAGGAAGTGAAATTGGAACGATACAGAGAAGATTGCGATCAAACCAATAGGAACTGAAATTGGAACGATACAGAGAAGATTGGGATCATAGGAAATGAAATTGGAACGATTCAGAGAAGATTGGGATCAAACCAATAGGAACTCAAATTGGAACGATGCAGAGAAGATTGGGAGCAAACCAATAGGAACTGAAATTGGAACGATACCGAGAAGATTACGATCATAGGAAGTGAAATTGGAACGATATTGAGAAGATTGGGAGCAAACCAATAAGAAGTAAATTGGAAGGATTCAGAGAAGATGGGATCGACCAATAGGAACTGAAATTGGAACGATAAAGAGAAGATTGGGATCAAACCAATAGGAACTTAAATTGGAACGATTCAGAGAAGATTGGGATCATAGGAATTTAAATTGGAACGATACAGAGAAGATTGGGATCATAGGAAGTGAAATTGGAACGATACAGAGAAGTTCGGGTGCAAACCAATAGGAACTGAAATTGGAACGATACAGAGAAGATTGGGATCAAACCAATAGGAACTGAAATTGGAACGATGCAGAGAAGATTGGGAGCAAACCAATAGGAACTGAAATTGGAACGATACAGAGAAGATTGGGATCATAGGAAATTAAATTGGAACGATTCAGAGAAGATTGGGATCAAACCAATAGGAACTCAAATTGGAATGATGCAGAGAAGATTGGGTGCAAACCAATAGGAACTGAAATTGGAACGATACAGAGAAGATTACGATCATAGGAAGTGAAATTGGAACGATATTGAGAAGATTGGGAGCAAACCAATAAGAAGTAAATTGGAACGATTCAGAGAAGATTGGGAGCAAACCAATAGGAACTGAAATTGGACCGATACAGAGAAGATTTGGAGCAAACCAATAGGAACTGAAATTGAACCGATACAGAGAAGATTCGGATCATAGGAAGTGAAATTGGAACGATACAGAGAAGATTGGGATCATAAAATTGGAACGATGCAGAGAAGATTGGGAGCAAACCAATAGGATTTGAAATTGAACCGATACAGAGAAGATTGGGATGATAGGAAGTGAAATTGGAACGATACAGAGAAGATTGGGATCATAGGAAGTGAAATTGGAACGATACAGAGAAGATTGGGATCATAGGAAGTGAAATTGCAACGATTCAGAGAAGATTGGGAGCAAACCAATAGGAACTGAAATTGAACCGATACAGAGAAGATTGGGATCATAGGAAGTGAAATTGGAACGATACAGAGAAGATTGGGATCATAGGAAGTGAAATTGGAACGATACAGAGAAGATTGGGATCATAAAATTGGAACGATGCAGAGAAGATTGGGAGCTAACCAATAGGAACTGAAATTGTAACGATACAGAGAAGATTGGCATCATAGGAAGTGAAATTGGAACGACGCAGAGAAGATTGGGATCATAGGAGATGAAACTGGAACGATACAGAGAAGATTGGGATCAAACCATTAGGAACTGAAATTGGAACGATACAGAGAACATTGGGATCATTGGAACGATACAGAGAAGATTGGGATCATAGGAAGTGAAATTGCAACGATACAGAGAAGATTGGGATCATAGGAAGTGAAATTGGAACGATACAGAGAAGATTGGGAGCAAACCAACCGGAACTGAAATTAGAATGATACAGAGAAGATTGGGAGCAAACCAATAGGAAGTGAAATTAGAACGATACAGAGAAGATTGGGATCATAGGAATTTAAATTGGAACGATACAGAGAAGATTGGGATCAAACCAATAGGAACTGAAATTGGAACCATACAGAGAAGATTGGGATCATAGGAATTTAAATTGGAACGATACAGAGAAGATTGGGAGCAAACCAATAGGAACTGAAATTGGAACGATGCAGAGAAGATTGGGATCAAACCAATAGGAACTGAAATTGGAACGATACAGAGAAGATTGGGATCAAACCAAAAGGAACTGAAAGTATACATTCCTTTTGTCGATCCGGCGCTTTCAGCGCCAATTTTCTTGTTAGTGAACACCAATCCGGACTCCCACAGTGGCGTTCCCTCCCCAGGTAACCTCAACCGTGAGACTCATGGTTGTCCAGACTGATCTATTTGGTCAAGCCAGGGTGCTCCTTTGTCAACTTCTGCTGCACATATAATATAATTGGAACCATACAGAGAAGATTGGGATCAGACCAATAGGAACTGAAATTGGAACGATACAGAGAAGATTGCGAGCATAGGCAGCGAAATTGGAACGATTCAGAGAAGATGGGATCGACCAATAGGAACTGAAATTGGAACGATACAGCGAAGATTGGGATCATAGGAAGTGAAATTGGAACGATACAGAGAAGATTGGGAAGTGAAATTGGAACGACGCAGAGAAGATTGGGATCATAGGAGATGAAACTGGAACGATACAGAGAAGATTGGGATCAAACCAATAGGAAGTGAAATTGGAACGATACAGAGAAGATTGGGATCAAACCAATAGGAACTGAAATTGGAACAATACAGAGAAGATTGGGATCATAGGAAGTGAAATTGGAACGATACAGAGAAGATTGGGATCATAGGAAGTGCAATTAGAACGATACAAAGAAGATTGGGATCAAACCAATACGAACTGAAATTGGAACGATACAGAGAAGATTGGGATCATAGGAAGTGAAATTGCAACGATACAGAGAAGATTGGGAGAATAGGAAGTGAAATTGGAACGATACAGAGAAGATTGGGAGCAAACCAACAGGAAGTGAAATTAGAACGATACAGAGAAGATTGGGATCAAACCAATCCGGACTCCCACAGTGGCGTTCCCTTCCCAGGTAACCTCAACCGTGAGAGTCATGGATGTCCATACTGAGACCCCTATCTATTTGGTCAAGCCAGGGTGCTGGAGTTGAGATGGAGACGGAAAGACCCGGATGGTGTTTGGTGTTGTGACTTGACTGCCTATTGTGAGATTAACTATTGGGCTGTGAATTGTGTGAAAGTTGAATCTGTGGCAAGAACTGTGAGAGATGGTGGAGGACACAGGAGGCGGACGAAAAGGGAGGAGGAAGGGAAGAAGGCGAAAGGTGGAGGACGAGGGGGGGTACAATTCCTCTCCCGGGGTGGTAACCAGGGCCGCGGTCAGTCCGGTGTACAACCCCTCCTCGAGCCCTCAGCCATCAAGCCCCAGCAGTTCGTATTACTGCCCGACTGTATCAACTGATGATGAGCTGGTAGTTGATACCGGGGTAGAGAAGGATGGCAGCCAGAGTGATGCGGAGGAAGTACCTGAGGAGAGTGACGAGGAAGAAGCTACGGAAAGGGCTCGGGAGGTGAACCAGAAGGAGCGAGACTCGAGACGACTTGAAAGCAAACGGCGAAGAAATGACACGACCAGCCCAGAGAGTGACAACAGACGAGAGGAAGTATTGGTGGCTGGAATGAAGGCAGAGGGTTTGAAGAATGGGGTCTTTAGTGATCCACACGGGGTAGGCAAGAGCCTAGCAGGAAAAGTAGGAAGGGTACGCGAAATAAGGGTTACACGCAGTGGACTGGTCATTATTAAGTGTGGAACAAAGCAGCAATTGGAAGAAATCCTGGCAATCACAGAGTTTGACAGCATCAGAGTGAAATGTTTCCGGCTAGGATCAAAGCCGAGGAAAAGCCTCACACACACCTTCACATTGAAGGTGTGTGTGAGGCTAGGAGGATGAAACGGAGTAGAGAGGGAAGGAACGAGGACAGCAAGTCAGTCTGTCTGACATTCGAAGAAGAGTTGCCAGAAAGAGTCTGTGTAGACTACATAAGACCGCGGCTTGGCCTGTTGTAGCGCCACCATGAGGCTGATTTGAAAACTGTCAAGTGGCATTTCTTCCAAAGCCTAGTGGGAATATGCATGCACAGTTTCACCACAATCGGACGCTGCGTTGAGTAGTTGTGGCGATTTGTACAAAGCGGGTACAAAGCGGGCTACTCCTGAAAAGTTTAGAAGCCAATCGTAGCCAATGAGGGTGGATTATGAGAAATCAAACAGACCTGTCTTGATCACATGACTATGAAGAGCATGTGTACCGATTTGCGTGAAATTTGGATAAAATCTGAAGGAGTAATATTAGAAAATGTGTTTTACATATCTTGGCCTCCTGGTGGCAAAAGTTATCCACAGATCCGTGCAGTTAGAGGTAAAAACACTTTTCGGCCAGTTATAGCGCCACCATGAGGCTGAGTTGAAAATGTTAATGTGGCATTTCCTCCTCGGCCTAGTGGGAATGTGCGTGCACCATTTCACAGAAATCACACGATGTGTTCATGATTTGCAGCATTTTGTTTGAAACTGAGCACTCCTGCAAACTTTGGAAGGCAATCTTAGCCAATCAGGATGGAGTCTGAGAAATCTGAAAGACCTGTTTCGTTGAATGGCTCTAGAGAGACTGTGTACCAATTTGCGTGATGTTTGGACATAATCTGTAGGTGTACTGTCCAAAAACTTGTTTTGCACAAAGCGGCCTCCTGGTGGCGCTATAACAGGCCGTTCTGGAAATTTTGGGGCAGAGGTTCATCATTGGCATCCAGGGAGTGTGTGTGCAAAATTTGGCATCGACCGGGTTAACGGTGCCGGAGATTAGCTGTTCACAGACGGACACACGGACGGACACACGGACGGACGGACGGACGGAGTGCAAAACATACTCTCTCCCCATTCCTTCGGCCTGGTGGAGACAATAATAGACTAGAAAAAGTGCCCTTCTGGGCACAGGTCTCCACCAGGAGGATAGGAGTGTGCGTGTGATGTTTGGCAAAATGTTTAGGAGCAATACAAACGTGTGTGTGTGTGTGTGTGTGTGTGTGTGTGTGTGTGTGTGTGTGTGTGTGTGTGTGTGTGTGTGTGTGTGTGTGTGTGTGTGTGTGTGTGTGTGTGTGTGTGTGTGTGAGACGCGGCTTGGCCTGTTGTAGCGCCACCATGAGGCTGATTTGAAAACGGTCACGTGGCATTTCTTCCAAAGCCTAGTTGGAATATGCATGCACAGTTTCACCACAATCGGACGCTGCGTTGAGTAGTTGTGGCGATTTGTACAAAACGGGTACAAAGCGGGCTACTCCTGAAAAGTTTAGAAGCCAATCGTAGCCAATGAGGGTGGAGAAATCAAACAAACCCATCTTGATCACATGACTATGGAGAGCATGTGTACCGATTTGCGTGAAATTTGGATAAAATCTGAAGGAGTAATACAAGTAAGACGCGCAAACGCGGGAAGCGAACGCAGCTCGTAAATTGCAATAACAACAATTAGAATAAATTACGTCGTTTTTTAAGGTTTTTTTTAAAAGTTCTAAGTATTTTAAGTGTTTTTTTAAGATTTTTTTTAAGTTACGTTTTTTTTGTGTGTGTGTGTATGTGTGCATGCGTGTTTTTTGTTTTAAAAGTTTTTTCTTACGTTTTTTTTTAAGTTTTGTGTGTGTGTGTGTGTGTGTGTGTGTGTGTGTGTGTGTGTGTGTGTGTGTGTGTGTGTGTGTGTGTGTGTGTTTTTGTTTGTGTTGTGTGTGTTTTTTGTGTGTGATACAGCTGCGCCCTCTGGTGGCGGGCGGGTGGTGTTACAGCGTGACACACAGACAGACACACACACAGACATGTTCTGCTAGGTCTCATAGTTAGTGCTCACTGCGTTCGCAATTAGAAAATGTGTTTTACATATGTCGGCCTCCTGGTGGTGCTATAAAGAGCAGATGTGAAAAATTCCAGGCAAAGGTTTTTCCTTGGCCTCTAGGGAGTTGGCATACAAAGTTATCCACAGATCCGTGCAGTTAGAGTTAAAAACACTTTTCGGCCAGTTATAGCGCCACCATGAGGCTGAGTTGAAAATGTTCATGTGTGTGTAAAATTTGGCATCGACCGGGTTAACAGTGCCGGAGATTAGCTGTTCACAGACGGACGGACGGACACACACACGGACACACGGACGGACGGACGGAGTGCAAAACATACTCTCTCGCCATGCCTTCGGCCTGGTGGAGACAATAAACTATAGCCAAATGTGCTTCCTTGCACACTTTTGATTGCACCTGTTCAAATCTTATTCAGCCATGTGAGCGGATACAGACAGACAGGCAGGCAGGCAGGCAGGCAGACAGGCAGGCAGACAGACAGACAGACAGACAGACAGACAGACAGACAACTCTCACGCTTTGCGAGTGACAGTCACGCAATGTGGCCACGCCACACATATATATAATGGGGCATATAATGTGCAAAAAAAGCCAAGTCGTCTCTCAATTTTCTCCGCGGAATAACGCGCGCAAAAAAAATAAACGGCAAAAGTAGCCGATCTGCATGATATAATGCAGCGCTGTTATATGCAGTAGTAGGGTAACTACTACTAACTAGTGAACCACCTCTGGTGTCTCGCACGGTGCCAGTGCGCACATAAGTCCTTGTGTGTGTGTGTGTGTGTGTGTGTGTGTGTGTGTGTGTGTGTGTGTGTGTGTGTGTGTGTGTTTGTGTGTTTGTGTGTGTGTGTGTGTGTGTGTGTGTGTGTGTGTGTGTGTGTGTGTGTGTGTGTTTATTGTTTATTGTTTATTGAATGGATCCCCATTAGCTGACGCCGGGGCGACAGCTAATCTTCCTGGGGTCCATATAAAATACATACAAAAAGTACATAAATACATAATTACAAATACATTCAACAAGAATGAAAACATGAAAATACATAATTACAATTTATTCTATAAAATTAAATGCAACATAATAAGAATAACATTAAGGTCATGTGGTCAGCTGTAACAAGTGTTCCTTTAAAGCATATTTGAAAGATAATTGACTTTGTGTTATATTAATGTGAGGTGGTAACATGTTCCAAAATGATATTGATCGATACATAACTGTTTGTTTAAGGAGGTTCGTTTTTGGAGCAGGGAGTGTTAAATGACCGAGACTGGCAATTCTGGTGTTATGATTATGTCTGTCACTTGATTTTAATAACTGTTTGAGGAAGTAATCTGGTGTTTGATTAGAAATTATGTTTCTGACAAACATGAGGACACTGCAATGGAGTTTGTTTTTAACAGATAACCAGGACAGGCGTTTATGCATATATTCAATATTTGTACGAGTAGAACAATGAAGTGCCAGTCTAGCAGCTCGATTCTGAACAAGTTGTAGTTTGTTCAGGTCTGCTTGAGTCGCAGCTGACCATACAACCGGACAATAATAAAGGTGACAAAACACCAATGACCAGTGTGTGTCAGTGTGTGTGTGTGCGTGCGTGCGTGCGTGCGTGCGTGCGTGCGTGCGTGCGTGTGTGTGTGTGTGTGTCTCTCTCTCTCTGGGGAGGCAGAGAGAGAGAGAGAGAGAGGGAGGCAGAGAGAGAGAGAGAGAGATAGGGGGACTCTCTCTCTCTCTCTGGGGAGGCAGAGAGAGAGAGAGAAAGAGAGAGTGCCCACATATTCCCCAATTTCCACTGAGATTATGGGGTGAATGAATGTGGCAACAGACCCATCTTCTCTTTCTGTCAGTGACATTGTCCTGCATCAGATTACGTGTCCCTATCCAAATCAGGTTCTCCAATCTCCAGTAGCCTCTTCAGTTTTTTGACACTGAGGTGGGTGATTCATTTGTGATGTAGTCTGTTTTATCACATCAGAATACATTTTTAAAAGTCTGACTTTTATATAAACCGATATGGATATTTAATAGGAGACATGGGCACACATGGACACATGGACAAAATGTGGGTTATTATTCAGCATCATATGCAGATATCATTTTCTTTTGCAGTTTATAATTAAGCAAAAAAAAGAAAATATATCCACAAATATGTAGGATTTTTTGAGTGGTCCAACCACTCCCTTATGGAGCTATGTGTGTGGCTGGCATGGCTGGCTGGCTGGGTCTGAGCACGAAAACATCATGGTTGTTTTTCACCATCTGTGCGCAACCTAACACACACACAAACACACACGCACATATTAACTGCATGTATTTATGATGATTGTGGGTGTGCCAGTACAGTACAGTGACAGTATAGTACAGTACAGTACAGAAGAGGGACCCCGACACGGTAGCTCTGTCATTTCTCAACCGTTTCTGACTCGGGGCGGCACACCGGAACCGGCCCGGTCCCCCGGGCGCGTTCCTGTGGGTTTGGATGTTCCGGGGATCCCCGGGGCCCCTAACATGGTAACTCTGTCATTTCTCTACCGTTTCGGACGCGGGGCGGCTCGCCGGAACCGGCCCGGCACCCTGGGCTCGATCATGTGGGTCTGAACCCCCCCCCCCCTCCCCCCACTCACTTCACATGGGTGTGATTTTATTTTTCTAGATCAATCTAAATCAATGTTAAAAAAGGCCAAATCAACATTAAAAAAGGCATTTTTTTAAAATAAATGTTTATAAATGCTTTATAACAGGTCGTTATTGTAAAGTGCTACCTTAAAATCTTATTCAGCTGTGAGCGGATAGATAGATAGATAGTGATGCTTCGTTATCGTGCGAGAATTATCTGATAGTCCAATAAACAGGCTGTAAACATAAGTCATGGAATTATAAGAACTGGCATATTTTAATGATTGCCCGGGATACTTCACACGTCGGGGCGCCCCTTGAAGCAGGCCAGAGGGGTCGTCTGACCTGGAGAACTCTGATGTGTCTCTACTTTTTCAGACACTATATAGAAATCTTTCTATCTCTCTGTGACCTTGCTAAGGGTGCACATTCTTATAAGTAATGGTAACTTCTTAAAAGGTCTACTTTATCCCACCAATAGACAGACAGACAGACAGACAGGCAGGCAGACACTATTTTTAACTAATGCTAATAGTTAATGCTTTAACTTGTTCACACACACACACACACACACACACACACACACACACACACACTATTACGAACCTTATGACCATATATGGGGTCTTGGCTCCAAAGGAGTAATATATGAGTGCTGTTCAAGGATCACAAACTCATTCAAGCAAAAGTGTCATTTATTTGAGAAATAGGGTTCACAAATCAAGACATAGGGCAAGCTGTATATTTATGTCATCAGGGTGGCCAAGGCTAAAACAACAAACAAAACACCCCCCAACCCTACCTAGAAAATAAACAAGCTATACTACACCAAAAAGAAAATACAATCTAGGCTCCCTGACTAAACAGAAAACAATGAGTCAAAACTGGGGCACAAAAGAAATAGCAGCACACCCTTACCCTATACAGCTTCCCTGGTTGTGGTACACACAGGCCCAATGGCTTGGGATACTTAGACAGTGGTTTATAATGAGTTTAACGTTTAACAACTTTGTCTGACTAGTATTGGCTAGACAGAAGCACAGGGTCTCAGCAGCATGTGGTGTTACAATGCCAAAATATAGCCTTCTGTGGTCTGTACTTTAAACACTAAGTAAATAAAGATATAGCACTAAGCAGATATGGCACACAGCCTACAGACTACAGCCTACACAAGATCAGCACAGGTGACGGATGGTAACAAGACTGACGAGGAGCTTCTCCCAGCCTTTTATGCTGGTGGCTGGCTGATGAGATGAGGCCCAGGTGTGCCTCCAAACAAGCCACTCCTCCAATCTCCACTCGACTCCACCCACCAAATACCATGTAGGGCACAGAAATCACAAAAATCACTCAGGAGGGTTAACACACAATATGAGGCCACATAGGGCCGTAACACCTCCTCCCATAAAAATAAACCCCTAGGTTTACAAAAACAGTAACACTTCATATACACACAGATCACACAGATCAGAACAGTTGGCAACCGTGAATAACACAAAGTCATTCAAGGTTAACCTGTGGCCACTCAAACAACAAGTTCTGGACATACAGCCACACCAGACTGTCCACACAGAACCAGGAGATGACACATTTTCAAAGTAGTTACCAACTGATTACTTGTGAAAATAAGTGTAACTGTCACCATAGCATTTACAGCAACATACACAATAAATACAGTAAATGCATTTTATATGAACCCACCATTGGTTCTATTGGATCTCATTCTCACGCATGGACCAAAGAGTCGTCCACCACATGGTCAGCACACTCCAGGTGTCTTGTCCAGGTTGTAGCCCTTTGCCGGCACGGCCCAGCACATACATCATTGGTGGTGATTGCAGATCCGAGCCAGGAACACCACACAGAGATTTAGTCGGTGTAGATGATCACTGGAGATACGGACTGGAGCCCATGTAGACATTGAAGGTTGGCTGTGCAACATCATGGCCAGTGTCTCTTTCTCCATTGTGGAATGTTGATCCCAAGAGGAACCCACTGAGGGCTGGGGTGACTCTTCCACACTTTGGGCAGCCCACTCACCACACAGCCTCCACCTGAGGCTTGGGGTGACTTTCACTGGGAGGTGAGTCTTCACGGTCAGGTTCAGGCTGAGCAGGTCCATGTTCAGGTGACAACACGATGACACCTTTAACCACCAGTCCTTTAGCCCTATACACTTGTCTGCCTAAAGTTGGATCACCCACAATTTCCTCCTAAGTGCCAAATTACCATCCAAACACCAAACACCGGTTGCTGATCCCGGACGAGCCCCCAAATATATTACGAACCTTATGACCATATATGGGGTCTTGGCTCCAAAGGAGTAATATATGAGTGCTGTTCAAGGATCACAAACCCATTCAAGCAAAAGTGTCATTTATTTGAGAAATAGGGTTCACAAATCAAGACATAGGGCAAGCTGTATATTTATGTCATCAGGGTGGCCAAGGCTAAAACAACAAACAAAACACCCCCCAACCCTACCTAGAAAATAAACAAGCTATACTACACCAAAAAGAAAATACAATCTAGGCTCCCTGACTAAACAGAAAACAAAGAGTCAAAACTGGGGCACAAAAGAAATAGCAGCACACCCTTACCCTATACAGCTTCCCTGGTTGTGGTACACACAGGCCCAATGGCTTGGGATACTTAGACAGTGGTTTATAATGAGTTTAACTTTTAACAACTTTGTCTGACTAGTATTGGCTAGACAGAAGCACAGGGTCTCAGCAGCATGTGGTGTTACAATGCCAAAATATAGCCTTCTGTGGTCTGTACTTTAAACACTAAGTAAATAAAGATATAGCACTAAGCAGATATGGCACACAGCCTACAGACTACAGCCTACACAAGATCAGCACAGGTGACGGATGGTAACAAGACTGACGAGGAGCTTCTCCCAGCCTTTTATGCTGGTGGCTGGCTGATGAGATGAGGCCCAGGTGTGCCTCCAAACAAGCCACTCCTCCAATCTCCACTCGACTCCACCCACCAAATACCATGTAGGGCACAGAAATCACAAAAATCACTCAGGAGGGTTAACACACAATATGAGGCCACATAGGGCCGTAACACACACACACACACACACACACACACACACACACACACACACACACACACACACACACACACACACACGCACACACACACACACACTTAAATTTCTTGATTTGAACATTATCAAGGGCACAGATATTTTTCAGTAATACTACAGTTGCTTCTGATGTCCCACACTGATGAATGATGAATTGAAAAGGGTGGACCCTGTTGTAGACAAGTGTAATTCTTTATCAGTGTGTCGTCCTAACAGTCTTTGTATTGAGTTGTGCTTCCAGTGAAATGTGACATGTGACATGTTTTTTTATTTAGTGGCATTAATGTTGATATTACAGGCCTAATATGACTATCAAGTAAATAAAACACATGCACTTCATCTCCAAACGGTTGCCTATACGCCTGGCCTATAGTCTAGGGCAGGCCTATACATGGCTTTGTAGGCCTATAATGGTTGGAAAGCTTCCTCCAACTTTATAGGAAAACAAACCTCTGCTGTTTGATTTGTCAAATCACAATCACAATAGCAGCACCCTGACTCACTCTCTCTCTGTCTACAGTACAGTGTCTTCTCGCTCAGTGCTAATAGCTATCTAAATGCTAATGCTCGTCGTCGTGGATGGATTGTTTTTTATTGGTTTAGGAAGAGTTTTCTTGATGTCGGTTTGTTGACAGTTAAGATGCAAATGGGAGATATCCTTTTTTCTTTGTTTTCTTTTTGAGCGGTGCCTAATCGCTCAAATGACTGGCCATGTGTGTCTGTCTGTCTGTCTTCAGTCCCCTCCCCAGTCTCTTCCCTACAGGTGCAGAATGGAGGAAAGATGGACAGACTGACAGTCAGCTGGGAGCATGGAGAGGGCATCCGGAGTCCGGACCAGCTACCAGGTAGGCAGGCAGACAGACAGACAGACAGACAGCGACACACAGACAGACAGACAGCGACACACACACAGACAGACAGACTGCGACAGACAGACGGACGGACGGACGGACGGACGGACGGACGGACCAGCTACCAGGCTAGCCTCGGAGGAGGCATACCATTTTCGGGTTTATGATCCGGTCGCCCCAAATAATTCCCTGCATCATGATTTTAGGGCCTACCCAATAAAAGCCTTGATGCGAGGTATGAATCCAACAAGTTTCTTTTCAAGTACTTCTTGGAATAGAAGTATGTTTGGTATATCCATATTTTATTCCAACAAGTAGCGACTGGTAATTAATGTTTTATCGTCCGGTCTAAACCACGCCTAGACCAGATCACACGCCGATTTAGGAACACAGACCAGGCTTTCCTCCGAGGTGGAAAGTTTGGTGACGCACATTTTGATTGAAAAAGTTTTAGTTATATTTTAATTTTAGTGTCTACTTTTAGTCAACTAAATAGTAGTAAATACCATATGATTTTGTCGACTAAAATGTGTCTTGGCGGGCCGTAATGAATGATTTTACACTTGGTTGCACTCTTAAAATAGCAGTTCTACAAGCACGACGCGTTATGAGCTTGTAGATCTGCTATTTTCAGAGCTCAACCAAGCATACAATGACTTCTCTTTTAGTTCTACTGGATCTCTACTCCACTATTCCCTCCCTAACATTTTAGTCTAGTTTTTATTTGTTGACAAACTTAAATATATTAATTCTTCGTAGCTCAGTTTTTATTTTTTGATTATTTAGTTTTCGTCAGTGAAATAAGGTAGTCGACGAACATTTTTGTCATGTTTTAGTCGATGAAATCAACACAACCGCTAAACATCTTAACCATCGTCATGTTCGTCCAACTTCAGGTGGTTCTGTACAACTTTGACGGAGATATCCTGGGGGCCCAGAGACTGGGGGCGGAGCATACGAGTCACATGTTCCCTGGGCTCATCTCCGGTAGGCTGAGGTCATCACGCACAGCAGGGATCTGACCAATAGCGCTTCAGTACTGGGACGCACCGGTTAGTCAATACACACATGGCGTTCATTCACAAAGACAGAGAGATAAATAATAAATAGTTTAACAATAATTTAACTCTTAAGAGCGTAAAATCTAACCAAATGGACCCCTAAGGTCATTGTATGTTAGTCTAAAGGGATTCTCCATCATTTAGCTGGGGACCACCTGGAACCCCCTCAAGGACCACAGGTGGTCCCCGACTTCCCGGATCACTGGTTGAAAACCGCTGCATTGGTGGTTTCTCAAAAAAAAGAAACTAAAATGAAATACAATAAAGAAAGATAATGATGTTCCAGAAAATGTCAAAAGAAGATCCATTATTGCTAAATGTGAAATCAGATCACAATAAACTGTCTCTCCTTTTCTTAGCTCCGGAGTCACCCTCCCACCTGTCAGTCAAACAGGGTCCGACCAATGACACGCTAGAGCTCTCCGGGGCGGGTCTCAACTCCGGCGACCACGATGGCTTCGACCTGCAGTGGACTCCTCCCGACGGCCTGTCAATCTCAGCCAACCGGATGTGTGGTGGGCGGGATGTTTCCCGGGCGACTCGGAAGCCAGCCAATCCAGAGAGGCGTCAGGACCAGTAAGTGGAATTATGAACCTTCAGCTGTCTCTCTGAACAGTGGTGTAAAGTAACTAAAGTATATTTACTCAAGTAGGCCTACTGTACTTATACAGTAAGTACAATTTTTAACTTTCACTTCTACTCCACTACATCTCAGAGGCAAATATTGCACTTTCACTCCACTACATTTATTTGAAAACTTTAGTTACTAGTTACTTTGTAGATTTGGAATATTATTATAAAACATACATTAACCACTTCAGCCCTATATACATTTTGGCCATTTGAAAATAGCAGATCTACAAGCATACAATGCACCGCGATGCGACACATTGTGAGCTATTTTCATTTGACATTTGAAAACATTTTGAATACTGGACTTTACTGGACAGTATTTTCATAGCAGTATTGATACTTTTACTTAGGTAAAATATTACAGTACATTTCAGTGCAGAAACTAGAAAAAGTGCCCCTCAGGGCACAGGTCTCCACCAGGCCAGGTCAGGTTGTGGCCTCCTGGTGGCGCTATAATAGGCCGTGAAAGATTGCATGTAAATTGCACACTGCGTTCATGATTTGAGGCTTTTTGTTCAAAACGGGCCAATCCTGCAAACTTTGGAAGTCAATGTTAGCCAATTAGGATGAAATATGAAATATCGGACAGATCCGTCAGAGATACTGTGTAACGATGTGCGGGATTTTGGGACATAATCTGGAGGAGTATTATCCAAAAATGTGTTTTACAAAAGTCGGCCTCCTGGTGGTGCTATATAATAGCCGTTCTGGAAAATTTGGGGCGGAGGTTCATTGTTGGCATCTAGGGAGTGTTTGTGCAAAGTTTGGCATCGACCAGGTTAAAACTCATTTTGAGAATTCGGATGGGCACCCTAGGTCGCTATTTTGAAAGAATACAAGGGCACACAATGTGTTAATATTATAAACAAAACAATGTAATAAACAAAGAACAAAAATAAAATAAAAACTAATGATAGAGTAAAAAATTGAACAACAAAATTATATAAAAGTAACATCCTGAGCAGAATAGACAAAAAATAAAAAATAATGCTTTACACAAGACATAATGCTACTAGTCATGTGAAATAGGATGCCTGTCATCTAGTTATCCATTGCAACACACATTATATTAATGACTCAATCCATGCCCAAACAAATGGCAATACTTTGATTATATTTTGTTTTATTTTCCATAAATACATGGACATTTCTGGTCCTAAAATGTGCCATATTAACCCTGGAGAGTGTGGGCTTTTGACCACCAGGGGGCACACTAAGTGCACTATATGCACATCCAGTGGCTGGAAAAGTACTCAAAGTACTGTAACCTACGAGGCTCATACTGTACCAATGCTACTGCACTGTATTATAACGGGAACTGAACTTGATTGAACATTTTATTTCACAGTATGCAGAATGGGTACATTTCAAATGAAAGCACTTAATACACTCAATACAAAAACTGATACGTCTTTGAAGACGAAACCATGAAAAGCACTAAGACTTGTTTACATCAGGGTCCACAACTGGGCTGTCCTTGGCTGTGGACAACAGTTTCAACCCTGCAAACCTACAGAGAGGGAGAGAGGGGAGAGGGGGGGGGGGGGGGGGGGGGGTGGATAGAGAGAGGGTTGGATGAAGGAAGAAAGGTGAGGCGAGGTAGCCTACTTACCCAACTTGTCCGGAGGAAACCTCATAACTCCATTTTGGAGGTTTATGATTTTCCTTTCTCAATAAATCAGTGCTATTGAACACCCTTTACGTCTATGTGTTGTTTCGAAAATGTTGAACCAATGGAAAGTAGTAAAAAACGCATTGGACAAAACATCTTGACTCCATTGGACCCTCAAACTGTCTGCTAAAACAACTAACTCCACCACCTCTCTTCCCTTCTCATGCAAGTAATTGACAATATCTAATGTCACAACACCAACTTTGATGTGGCAGTATTGCATCGTTTTACTCATTTCCTTAAAAATGTATATTTTTCATTCCCTGATATATATGGAAGTTTCTCTTCTGGACAGATTGATTGATTGATTGATTTATTAACAGTTTGCAGAATTACAGTACATTTCAAGTACAACTCAATACGAAAACTGTGAGTGGACGACACCATAAAGCATTACACTTGTTTACAATAGGGCCCACCATTTTCAATTCATCAAAACATTTAGAGACAAACTATATAGTCAAAAGGAAATCATCATAGGAGGTAAAAAGGGAAAAGAAACAGTGAGGGGGAACAGGGGTGGGTGGGGGATTCAGATTTTACGGGGGCCAGTTTCGAATGGCAGCCGTCTGTAGGTGCCCTTTGAGAGCAGTTTTGAAGGAGTCAAGGGATTCCACATTTTGGCGTTCCACATTTTGGTGGCATAGGAGCGAAATTAATTTAGTCCCTTGTTTGTGCCGAATCTGGGTTGCAACATGGTTTGTTGAACTCCCTCTGGTGTTGTGGGTGTGGACTTCGTTGACATTAAGGAAGTATTTAGACAGGTACATAGAGACACACGGGGACTACAAATTGCACGCCCCCAAATGAGACAGCGTCCCCACTTCTGGTCCATTGGCACGGATACTGCATGCCAGCCCATAGAAGTCCATTGAAATTCAACTGTAGTTAGCCTACTTTTAAAATAATATGAAATGAACTGAAGACTACAGTATATTGATTTGAATAAAAATATGTTTCCAAATGTATGAAGTGTCTTTGTCAACATATATTGTTGTTTTCTCAATAGAGGATGTATTTCACATTTAATTTACCACTTGAATGAGTTACCCATAATGTTAACGGTGCAGAGGGAAGACGGCAGACAGAGAACCTGTCGCTTTTACGGGACGTCACTGCCTTTACGAGGCTACGAGCGCCGACTTTGAAGAGTGGAATTCTCAATATACATCCCGATCCCGACTGACTTTGTTATTCGAATCATGTCTATATTTTGAACATGTCACAGGCTTACTATATATGTTCTACCTACCACGGAGCTCCGACGGTGTGTTTTACCGCTGTCAACTTGTTGTATAATTAACTTTGCTGAATAGTTGCATGGGAAAATAACCCAGCTAAATGGAGGAGTGACATCCTGACATTTTCAACATCTAGTGAATTCTCCAGATGAGTATTAATAATAGTCTTGCAAGATGCTGTTTAGATCATTTTCAACAAATACATAGCATATAAAACGAAATACAACAAATATATCTGGGTATTGAAAACCTCAAGGGATGCATCCGTGACGTATATACCGTGCGACCACTTTGACTTGAGATTTACAATGCTAGCACTTTTCACAAACTGATGGAGTATATTATAGTACATTGTAGGATGTATATTGAGATGGCAGGTATGTCACATTGAAAAGGACAAATCAAACATATGGGACACTTTATTAGAACACAAAAAAAATCGCTATAGCCTCAGTAATGAACCAGTGAAATTAGGGTATTATTTTTATGATGCCTCTCATAGGGATTGCATTGGCAGCTGCAGTACACAGTTGAAACGGACCAGAAGTGGGGCCGCTGTCTCATTTGGGGGAGTGAAAATTGTAGTCCCTGTGTGTCTCTATGGGACGCACTGTGAGCTTGTAGGCTACTTTCGGCTATTTTTAAAATATTTTCATACATTTGAAAACTTGTGAAATGGGACATCCTGCACAATGACTACTTTCTACTTTTAACTACATTATGATACCAATACTTGTACTTGTGTATTTTTATATTCGAGTACATTTTTAATCTTCCGTCGCAGCATTTAATACACATGCAGTGTGGTGTTTGACCACAGGGTTCAGGGTTCAACAGGCCTTAACGTTTTGCCAGGAAGTCAGTCGTGTGGTAATAGGCAGTCTGACATAAGACTGTGTTATGTCATTTTGGCGTCTGTGCGTGCGTGCGTGCGTGCGTGCGTGCGTGCGTGCGTGCGTCTCCAACCCCATTCCTCAGTATCACATGTAACCTAGTTTGCTGGTTTCCCCACAGAGACATGCATCCAACTTAATCAAAGTTGCGGCTCAGTGGGGTAGTAAGGCGTCTGTCTGTCTGTCTGTCTGTCTGTCTGTCTGTCTGTCTGTCTGTCTGTCTGTCTGAAATTAAGACTTAGCCCGCTAGCATTTATTGAAAAATTAGGATCTAATTCACGGCAGCATTTTTCCCAGTTGAGCTCTTATTTTGAAAAGCCACATTTCCAGACTTCCGGAAGTAGACATATCCTAGTAAGTTTAACGGGTCTCGTTCAACTGTTGTTTACAAGATGTATCTACCTCCACAGCGTCGGCTCTGTCCCATCAAAGAAACGTTGTTTTGACCAAAAATGCCATCTGGGACAAGGAATAGGAGATTGCGATTGAAAGAAACAGATAGAATGGACTATTATGGCGAGGACGATCTAAGATGGGCGATCCATTGTCATGACAACATCAGGTAGTACCCGATGCTAACGCAAGTAGATTATGGCTTGATCGATCGAAAGCGCTATAAAAGCTCAATTGCCATTGATCAACGGCAATGGCGGTAAGCGTAGTATTAAATAATAGGCTTCAATTGACCTAGATCTACGGCAATGGCGCAGAAACGGTTAATGTACCGTAGATATACAAAAGAATAGCAGCTCGGATGGACAGACAGACTAGACTGGCAGGCAGTTAGGGAGACAGACAGACAGGTACAGATGCATGCATATACAGATAGACTGGCAGGCAGACAGACAGTCACTGAGTGAGACAGGCAGTCAGTGGACACTTCACTAGTTGGAATGAACACACATTGTGGAAGGTTTAAAGATTTTATTGAATGAAAGAATGGAATGATGAGGAGGAGAGTGGGGGGAGCGGGGCGTGGGTTCCGGGGGGGTCGCCGACCCTGGAGTCTTTGGGGAGGGGGTCGTGTGGCGGTCAGCCCGCGGCACACATGAAGGCGTGATCCCCCCGTGGGAACTCTGAGGAAGGGAGGAGGTGAGGAGAGAGGGAGGAGGAGATGGAGCAGTGGAGGTGCTGCTGGTCCTGAGGTGGTGATGGGGATGGAGGTGGGATACGAAAAGCATAGAGGATGCTGGGTTGTATTGGGCGGGTATAAGTAGGCTCAGGTAGATTGGCGTGGAGGGCGGAGATTGGCGTGAAGGTGTGGTCAAGGTGTGTTCCTCCGCCTCCTGAACATCTGTTGTTCCAACTCCATTTCACTAGTTGGAATGAACACACATTGTGGAAGGTTTAAAGATTTTATTGAATGAAAGAATGGAATGATGAGGAGGAGAGTGGGGGGAGCGGGGCGTGGGTTCCGGGGGGGTCGCCGACCCTGGAGTCTTTGGGGAGGGGGTTGTGTGGCGGTCAGCCCGCGGCACACATGAAGGGGTGATCCCCAAAAGGAAGACGGGGGGCGACCACTAGGCCAGGGAGTTGTGGGCCTGTCTGATGTCGTGGAGGGAGGAGCGGATGTAGGTCAGGTAGGCTTGGGAGGACCATCTGCCGAGCAGGCGGACAGTGTGGTCTGGAGGCCTCGGCTGGCGGCGGTGGAGGCGGCGCCGATGCGGAAGGAGTGGCCGGAGAAGTTTTCCGACGGGTAGCCTGAGGTGGTGAGGATTTGGCGGAGGTGGAGGAGGAACCAGCAGCGGGTGGCGACGGTTGCGTGTTCATTGGTGAAGAGGGGGTCAGTGGGGAGAGCGTGCTGGGATTGTCTGAGGCGGACATGGTTGACCAGGGAGTCGAAAGGACTGGTGGGGGAGTTGATGCGGAAGAGGTAGATGGGAATTGGGCGATGCTGGGAGGACTTGCTTCTTTTCAGGGTGAAGACCAACGTGTCGTGGTCGTGGGAGGCTAAGTCGGAGAGGCAGGGGTGGATTGCGGGGTCGAAGTTATGGTTGGCGGCCGTGAACTCAGAGCAGCGGAGGAAGCCGTAGAAGGCCAGGAGGAACATGGATTCGAGGGTGGAGTTGAGGGTTTGGTTGGCGTAGCCGGAACGGATGGTGTGGATGCAGGAGGCCAGGATCTCTATGGTGAGGGGGAGGCGCCGGGGAGGAAGCCGCGGTTCGCCGCGCTTCAAGCCTTTGAGTTGGAGGATGATTTGGGGGTGCTGGGTGAATGGATGGGGCGAACCGGTTAGGAGTTTGGTGAAGAAGCTGATGCCGCATAGGTAGACTCTGATCGTGGAGGAGCGGGTGGAGAGGGTGGAGGCGCTGTAGCTGATGAAGGCGGAGAGGGAGAGGAGATCGAAGTTGTGCCAAGCTGTCCGGTAGGATGAGAGGGTGGAGTCTGCTACGCTCAGCAGGATGGAGCGCTGGGACTGGAGGATGAGGTGGTGGAGAGGGTGTTCTAGGGGAAGATGATGTCGGAAAATGGAGGGACCGGGACTGGAAGGGGATCGGATTGCGGGGCCAAGGTCTTGAATTTCTGGAACAGAAAACGGGAAAGGGAGTCAGCGATGGAGTTGTGGTGGCCTGGGACGTGGGCGGCGCGGAGGAGAAACTGGTGGGTGACGGAGAGCCAGGTTAGGCGGCGCAGGAGGGACATGACGGGGAGTGAGGAGCAGCGGCCTTTGTTGATGATGTGGACCACGGCCTGGTTGTCCGTGTGGATGAGGACACTCTTGCCGGTCCACTCTGAGCCCCACAGGGCTGCGGCGATGATGATGGGGTAGAGCTCGTGTAGGGTGGAGGACTGGGAATGGTCGGGGTTGAGGATGCGGAAGTCGTCGGGCCAGGGGGAGGAGAACCAGCGTCCTGCGTAGTAGCCTCCGAAGCCTACTGAGGGGGCCGCGTCCGTATAAAGTTGGAGGTCTTCGGGGGAGGAGATGAAGTCGTCATAAAAGAAGGTGATTCCGTTCCAATTGGAGAGGAGGAGGTGCCAAAGGCGGAGCTCCATTTGGCAGGGGGAGTCGAGTGTGACCTGGTGGTGAAGGGAGGGGACTGAGGTGGAAAGGTGGAGGAGGTTGGAGATGAAGGAGCGGCCTTGGGGGACGATGCGTATGGCGTACTTGAGATGGCCAAGCAGTGAGAGGAGCTGTTGCTTGCTGCACTGGGGGAGGTTCAGGTAATTGGAGAGGAGGAGTGTGATGCGGTTGAGTTTGTCGGGGGGTAGGGAGGCTTGGAGTGATACAGTGTCCAGGGTGATGCCCAGGAACTCAAGGGAAGTGGAAGGGCCCTCTGTCTTCTCTAGGGCGAGGGGGACGCCGAGGTCGTTGAAGACGGAGGTGAGTGTGGTGAGGCCGGAGGCGGGGGGTGCGTGAGGGGGAGTGACGACGAGGAAGTCGTCTAGCAGGTGGGTGACGTAGGGGAGCTTGTGGTTGTTAGTGAGGATCCAGCAGAGGGCTTCGGCTAGTGTGTCGAACAGCTTCGGGCTGCTCTTGCAGCCGAAGGTGAGGCGGACGGCGAAGTAGTAGGCGTCCTGCCAGGAGACCCCAAAAAGGTGCCAAGAATCTGGGTGGAGGGGGAGGATCTTGAAGGCTGCGGTGACGTCGGCTTTGGCCAGCCAAGCGCCTTGGCCGGCGAGTCGGATGAGCCTGATGGCGCCGTCAATGGTGGCGTACTGCAGGGAGAAGGGGGGGCTGGGGATGAGGCTGTTGACGCTGGGGGTGGAGGTGCCGGGCGGGGAGTAGAGGTCGAGGATGAGCCTCTTTTTGCCTGAATACTTCCTGGTGGCGATGCCTAGGGGGTTGATGCGGTAGGTGGGGAAGGGTGGGGTGGAGAATGGGCCGATCATAAAGCCGCTCGCCACTTGTGTGTGTGTGTGTGTGTGTGTGTGTGTGTGTGTGTGTGTGTGTGTGTGTGTGTGTGTGTGTGTGTGTGTGTGTGTACTTACCAAGTCAGAGACGGAGGACCTTATGGTGGTGAAGGTGGGATTCCCTGGGAGTCCCATCTTCTTCCACACCACCTTCATGTTTTGATTTAGGTTTTTTGACGGGTTGGCGCTGCTTGTCCTGAAGAAGAAGTCCGAATTCACCTCCGCTGGCTTCTGGGCCTTGATGAAAATCCACCTGGTCAGCCAGCTGAACTCCTCCCTTGTCAGGTATAGATTCGCGGAGCCGTATTTAACGTTCGTTTTGTTGTGGATGACCTATTATGACAGAGACAGGTGGAGAGAGGAGGAAAAGTGCACAAGGTTAAATTAGGGACTCAGCGAGGTAAGTACTAGCATAGGACTTCAGCTCAGGGCTTTTTTTCCACAGGTTTCCTTCACAGGTGAGTATAACAGGTAGGACTTTTGGCATTGAATTGCAATTTGACGGTGAAAGTAACATTGGAATGAAATATCCCCAAATGGCATTGAACTTGAAACATTGACTTACTTCGACGATGTAGCCCTTCTCCTCAGAGCCACTTTGTGCCGCCTCGCGGACCATTGCATCTGTTAGCAAGCAGTGAACCTGGTTCCTGTGCCCATACAGGCATGCCAGGTAGAGGCAGGTGTAGCCATAGAAATGGCACTTGTTAGCAAATGAATATCCTCCACCCTCCTCATCCTCCAAGGATGCTGTAAACAGAAGCACAGATCACCACATGGGTCATTATTGAATTTGTTCCCTGTGATGTTGAGAATAGCTGTCAAATTTGAAATCTACTTACACAGCAACGACGGTATCATACGCCTGCATGTTTGTAGGCAGGTCTTCAGGGTTTCCGGGCTGTGGAGGAGGCCCCGCTTCTTGATCTTCACAGCGTGCTTCCTCACCGCGACATTCTTCCGGTTGGACCTGACCAACCGGTCAAAGTAGTCCACGAGACCGTTTAGGTTCTTCCCCGACACCCTGGAGCCTGGGGGGGGATTGTCCCTGAGGGATTTGAGGAAAAACCTGATATTCTTCAGGTAGATCTCCAGGGTGTTGGGGGTGTCCGGGAATCGTGGCTTAAGGTGCTTGAAGATCCAGCTGTTGAGGAGAGTTAAATGTGTTAATGTATGTCTTCAACAAACCCACTCTCTCTCTCGCACACACACACACACACACACACACACACACACACACACACACACACACACACACACACACACACACACACACACACACACACACACACACACACACACACACATACCGGTCATGGGAGAGAGGCCCGAGTCCTTAGGTCAACATACAATGACCTCGGACTTCACACACACACACACATACACATACACATACACATACACATACACATACACATACACATACACACACACACACACACACACACACACACACACACACTGTCACATACAGCGCATAGGTGTACTGGACACATGCTAGATAGTAGAGCTAAAAGGAGCACGTAAGATATACAATCTCATGCGGGGCCCCCACTATCTCATGTGGGACCCCTCAAACAGAATGCACACACACGCACGCAAGAACGCACGCGCACATGTCTTCTCATGTACTAGCGTGCACGCAAAGCTATGAAGACCAAAGTGCGTAGATGGACCTGTTTGACCATTCTGGGACCGACGATTGGTTAAGAGTAAACGTTAAGCACACACTCATGGCGCCCCCACACATATGATATGGCGTTTCCACACCGATTAGCAGACGTGCGTGTACGCAGACACTAATGTCGTAGGCCAGTATAAATTGGACAGACGGGGGACTGAACTGCACCTTATTTTCCCGCTGACCCTGAGCTTGTACCACCCTGGTCCTGTCATCCCCTTACCTTTTCCCCCTTTTCTTCCATCAACCTATTATTACAATAAATATACTTGTTAAACCTTGAACCTTTGTGTCGGACTGCATTGAGTACTCCAGTTCAATCCAACTGTGCGCTCTCCGCCTGGCCGAGAGATACGACATCTGGCGACCACGAAGAGTGTGAAAAGCTGACCCAACCGGACGCGGACCTTCATAAAAAAGACAACAGTCCATACTACAGCAAGGTGAGAATTATTTGTTTATAATTCACACCCGTGTTGCTGTAGTATGCTGGGGGTCGCGCCGGGGGAAGCTGCACTTCAAGAATCCTGTGTCTGCGGGAGGCGGATAATGTCAGTTGGATCTGGGTCTCATGCACCGCACAATGCATGTTGTCATAATCACCTTTATCATAATCACCTGTAAACAGTGAAAAGCGTATTCTCCCTTATTTGCCCTGTAATATGCTTATGATCTGACACCTACACAGACTGTGATTTAAATCACTTTATTATTATTGTTCTCTCCCCTTGTGGTCTGGAAACTGTAACTAGTTTCTTCAGGTCAGAAGGCAAATATTATGATCTAATTGGGAATACATCAATCGCCTAATTATGTCAAGTTAAAGAACGTCAATTGCTTTAGCTGCCTTTAAATTCTTGTTGTTATTTGTCGTGCTATCTATTCTGAGTTCTGGGATCGGTATAATGTATCCTTCAGTTGTCAGGCAAAGAATATGATTAAAATAGGTACGTCTATCGCCTAATTTGATCAGTTAAAGAAGGTCCATTGCTTTAACGCCCCTTAAATTGAGTGCATTAATACTGACACATTGTTGATCCATGAGAGAAGAAAAAAAAAAAGAAGGCAAAAGTTAAGATTTATTTGGGAACGTCGATTGCCTGAATAAGTCGGCCGGAGTACGCGTCGAGAGCTCCGTCCTAATCTAAAAGTGCTTGGTATTAATTTGCAGGACCCTATCAGATAAACTTTTACGGTGAAGATCAGCCGTAAAGGTAGATAGCGGGATGCGGGAGGGGGTCACCCGTAATCTTGAAAAAAGGTCCCAGTTGTAGCCTAATGTGTGAGACACTTAGGATTGGAAGTGTATAAGTCTGCCGGTAATTGATTGCGTTTGGAATTAATCGCGCAGTTGAAGTTAAGTACTTGGGGAAGCGCTGGGGGGTATAAGGATAGTTTGATATAAAATTAATGGGGCGGGAGTCCGCGGTGTGAAGTCTATTATTATATATGTGATTTGATATATTCGCTATTAAAAAGACGAACTGCTTGTTTTTCTTCCTGGAGCGCTTTTGGTGACACCGCAGGGGCGCGTGCAGCTGATCCGGCCAGGCATACTCTGACGACAGCAGAGTGAATACCAACTAAAATAAGGTCGGAGTACACCCTGTGACAACACCATAATTCATACATGCGTCTCACCCGATCAGAGGACATATGAATACTGACTGAGTATGGATAAATGCATGACATTGTGGTTTATCTAACCATTTGAGTGTACTGACTGTTAGAGATAAATGCATCACAGTTGATTATCTACCCACTTGATTTGGCATTGTGTGTCTCCACTGCGAGATAAATTTAATATTACACATAGACGCTGAATACACTATACACACCCCACGCTCTGTGAAACAAGGGCGCGGCTGGGTGCCCTTGTACTGTTTAGAATTGAATACAGTTGATATAATACAATTAGGGGAATACAGTTAATTGTGGAAGCCCGGGCCATTGTGATAGAAAAAGAAAATTAAGGTTAATGGTTATGTGGTTTGGCTGGATTGCAGCCGTACGGACAGTGCTTGTGGTCGTTGATGTTTTATTGTTGCAGAGTTGGACGTTGTCTCATGTATGGCCATATAACTGTCAGAGTTTAGTGTAGACGTACATTGGATTGTGATACTTGTTGGTTGTTCTGTGCGATAAAGGTTCATGACTCATGTTATGGATCTTTATGCGTTGTTGGGTTGATATTTGTGCTGTTGGATCCGTGTTGTCGCTGGACGGCGCTGCGGATCAGTTGAAATATACCCACACATTTGCGTTGCGCATTGTGATTTAACGCCCAGATCGCTCCCGTTGAAGAGCGCTTTTGTACACGTTCGCGCGCGTCGGGCTCGCGTTCCGTTGGTGTGAATATACGCTTTGGTGTGCTCACACCATTATGTGGCTAACCGTCAACGGCTAGCGTTGCGAGATAACTATCATTATTCGAAGAACGGTGCCGAGTCATCCAATAATAAAGCATCGATTGCATACGTTGCGTTCTGACCGATTGGGCGCTGGCCGAAATTAAACTTTGTGTAGTTTATAGCGACGATAAAGTACTTTGGAAAAATAATAACAATAATAACAGCACGAGAACGAGGCTGCTCGAAGGCTGCTCGGAGGAGGGCTGCGTTCTGACAGCAGGCGGCAGGGTTAAAACGCTGTGTTTGTGAATAATCGGCGCGGTGTCATTTCTTGCTGCCACGTCGATTATACACTTTTGGCCCACTCCACCTAAACCCTATACGAGCATCACATATATTCCGTTTGAATTGGCCGTAAACTGACTTGTTGAATTGGAATGTTGGTGGCAAGTTAAAGCTTTTACGGGACACGGCGGCTACGTCATCGCGTTGCGGAACGGGAACGCTTCTGGTTGGTTGCCTAGTGTGCACGTGTACGCTGTGTCGGCGGTCCTCCATTTTGGCTCATCGAGCCACGCATTGGGCGGCCATTTTGTGCTCCCAGTCAGTTGCCACAGAGGGGAGGGGTGCGTTTCCCCCGCCCCGCGCCCCGACGGCAGCGGTTGTACGTTGTTACTGCATTCAAATGTGTGATTCCAATTGTTTTGTACACCCTGCTGGATGAATGGTTTTTCTGTGTCTTGTTGGCCTGTGAATGCTTTGTGTTGGACATAATATGGCTGAATGCACGGTCTGCAGAATTTGATTGTGTGGGACTAGTTAGGCCACCTTTATTTTTTCGTTTATTCTATTTTATTTTAATTTTTTAACGCCCGCTCCTTGCGTTGCTTGTCATTCTAACATCACTGTCGGCTTTTATGAAGTTTAAGCATTACTTACAAGGCATTTTGTTAAATTGACAGATTTGGCTGTGTAAGTCTTACATTGTTATACACCTTGGGACAACACTTAATAGTGTTGTTGCTCATGGTGGCATTAATTACAAGGCATTTTTGTTAATTGACAGATTTGGCTGTGTAAGTCTTACATTCTTATACACCTTGGGACAACACTTAATAGTGTTGTTGCTCATGGTGGCATCAATTACAAGGTTTTTGTTAACTGACACATTTGGCTGTGTGGCCCTACGTTGTTCTACACTTTAGCACAGCGCTTAATAGTACTGTTACTTAAGGTGTTATTACTTACAAAGCTTTTGATGAGTTACAAGTTTGGCTGTGTGGCCTTGCTTCATTTACACCCTGCCGCGACACTATATGGTGTTGTGGCTTATTGTATTTTCAATTACAAAGCTTTAATTGGTAGATAAAGTCGGCATGTGTCACTTTGCATTGTTCTAAGTCTGCGCCTGTCACTAACCAGTGTTGCTGTTGATGTGTGCTTGATTGCTGCATGTTGAAACGGGTTGCTGACTTGTTGAATGACTTGGCCTTGCACTGTGCGTTGTCTAACTCCATTGCATGGTTAATTGTGTTTAGTGCCTTGTTTTAGACACTGAGGGGGAGATTCGATGCGAGTTATAGGCTGATGGATACACAGTTTATGTTGAGTGTGTGTTTAAATACACACGATTAGGGTTACGTGGACTGACAACAGAGGACTTTGGCTGTGATTTACTCTTTCACTTGCATTGTAGATCTGCTATTTTCATCTTGTAGATCTGCTATTTTCATCTTGTGATCTTGTAGATCTGCTATTTTCATCTTGTAGATCTGCTATTTTCATCTTGTGATCTTGTAGGTCTGCTATTTTCATCTTGTAGATCTGCTATTTTCATCTTGTGATCTTGTGGATCTGCTATTTTCATCTTGTGATCTTGTGGATCTGCTATTTTCATCTTGTAGGTCTGCTATTTGCGTCTGGTGATCTGTGGATTTGTTATTTTCATCTTGTAGATCTGCCGTTTTCATCTTGTGGATCTGAGGTTCTCATCTTGCAGATCTGTAGATCTGCTATTTTTGGCGCCGCAGCTGGATATCACTCTTACGGCGCTGCAGCTGAATGCAACTCTTGTATGCCGGACGTGAGCTGTGTCACACATGTTAATTGATCCTTCTTGACCTACACTGGTCATTCAGTCATTCTATCTGGTTCACTTTGTATGGTCTCGTTCTTTGGTGTTGGGCTTGGTCATTTTGTTCCACACAAGTAACAATAGGCCTTCTGGACAATTGCACAGTCAGTTAGTCCTTACTTAATGTGCATTAAGGGGGGTCATCCTCGTTTGGTGCCATTTTTTTATGAGAATAATGATACTGTAATGGTATAGGTGAATTAACAGGTACATAGGGATTGTAGTCACGGGTATCCTCATTACACAACTACGACACATTTGGGAGGGAGGGTGTTTTGAGGGTTGGCTTGTGGGTTAACTCCAGTCCCCTATATATACGGTTAGGTCCTGCCAATGCTCATATCACATTCACGCGCATGTACATGCAGTGACACATAGTTTTACAAACTGATGGTGCGGTCACGGTTGTTAAATACAACACATAGTTCGGGTGGTCATTGACAGCCTTTTAACAGGCAGCAATTGATTGGGATCTGTGCATAGCGGGGTCAGCCTACAACACGTAGATTATATCGGACCCTGACAGCCGGGTTCCAGGAACATACAGGTTATATAGATATATTTTGACGGAGTACGTGGGACAATTTCGTGTAGTTTACCAATCATGGGGGCCGGATGGGTTAAAGGGGTGAGCGTGGCGCAGCCTACGACCCCTGTGGGCATTATACAGAAGCGACACCCTTTGATAAGGGGTATTTTTGGTTATTCAAAGAAATGGGCGAACAGGTGGCCGGAAATCGAAACACCCTGGCCGTTAGACGGGACCTTTGATCCCCACGTGATTAAAACCCTCGAAGTTCTTATCAGTACGTATAGAGCCGAACAAAAAACGGGGAGGCGTGGCAGGGCCCGTAAGGAGAAACGAGAAGCAGAAGTGGCAATTTTGGATTTATTTTTCAAAGAAGGCCAGAAGTTGAGCAAAGCCTATAAAGAAAGACGGGAGAGGTTACAGGCTCCAGCCCGGCTCACTGAGAAACAGATGGAGCTGTGCGACGAACCTTTCTCACATGTGTCACCGCCGCCATATTTGGGGAAGGCCCCTGACACAGCCGGACAGAGATCCGTATACCCACAGGTCCCGATGCTCGACACAGATGGCCGATATGAAGTTAAAGATGACTTTGGGGATGTGGTGGAGTCGGGCCGGGCCGTCGCCACAATAGAGATGCTACCTGACGGTAGGAACAGGCCCGTAAGGGGGAGAGAGGGCGGAGCCAGGGCCGACGCCAACAGTCGAGCGGCCTCGGACGGCTACTCTCCCACAGTCAGGTCCCTTCTGGCGGAGGCCGAACGCAAGGGCAGGTACAGGCACGCAGGGGGTCGTGCCACAGACGGTTCCGGTGACGGGGCGACGCAAGTACTGTCTGATGGGGAGGAGGAGAAGCTGACGGCCCAGGCAGAGAAGCTGTCCATCGCTGTGAACCGGATGGACGATGATCTAGCGGAACTCCAGGGGAGCAGGAAGTGGCTGCACAGGGAACTGGCCTGTACTGATAAGGATGAACCTGACCCACGAGTTGTCGACGTAATCAACAAGAAGCTTCACGAGCTAGAACGGGAGGAAGAGGCGCTACACAGGGACTTTGATTTGGCGGCACGTGAGCTGCAGAAGTGCGGCCCCGACGTACCGGTGAGGCGGACCTACGATCTCCGGTCAGGCAAGACCAAGGGCCAACAATCATCCTCAAAGCAGATGCCACTTGTGATCAGGGGAGCGGACATTGACTATAAACCCTGGGCGGCCACGGATTTGACGGACCTGACCAACAAGCTGCCCCCACTTCAGGAGGGGGCGTATCCATGGATTGCGAAGTTTGAACAGCTTGAGGTGGGCATTCAGATTGCCATTGGGGACGTTAAACGTCTTCTAGCCGTTCTGGTGGGTGTCCCAACCATGGAATCCATCTTCGCTCGGGCTGGGCTGCAACGTTTTTCCATCACAGCAATATTTGACGCGGATTTGTTCGCCGCACACACCGGAGCGCTGTACCGAGCCCTTAGGGACGTTTATCCGACTAATGTACACCCAGACAGGATCCTGATTGAACCCCTGGCTGAGGCAGAGAATCCCCGATTTTACGTTGCACGCGCCATGCAGAAGTGGAGAGACGTCACCGGGACGGATCCGGAAAGAAACCAGATGGATTTGGCCTTAGTGAGGGGGAAGATTGAACGTGGTCTGCCTCTGACGGTCCAGAGGAAACTTAAAGACGTCGTGGGTCTGGGTAGTATGACCAGCACAATATACGCCGACCACATCTCGCATCAAGTCGAGGCTCTACGCCGAAAAGATCAACTACAGAAGGAAACAGATGATGAAACAATGAGGAAGCTGAATATGGCACACCTGGCTCGAGAGAAACCAGTCAGACAGGCGACGGTGGTGGCTGGTGAGACGAAACCACAGCAAGGGTGGTCTTGCACGACGCCACAACCTCAGTCTGACGGGTGGCGTGGCCCTCTGGGCCCCTGTTTCATATGTCACCGTTATGGTCACTTGGCCAATCGCTGCCGCCAACAGTCTGGACGATGGGAGGATCGGAGATGGGATGATCGGAGGCAGGGCCCACCACAGCAGGACCGGGCAGACTCAAGAGACTCCAGACCTCCCCCTAGGGGTCCGGCGAATCCTCATAGAGGACCGCCGCAGGGGGGCATAGAATAGGGATGCCCATTAGAATCCGAGGGACGGTGGCAGCTGGTGGCGCCAGGCGCGGAACCGGATCCCATGGTATGGGTAACGGTAAATGACAATCCAATACAATTGATGCCAGATTCTGGCGCCTGCTTCACTTGTATAAAACCAGAAGACGCCATACACCTTCCTATGTCCGGGCATTACGTCCGAACAATCGGGTTCGAGGGGAAAAAACAGCTGATACCTTCCACACTGCCTGTAAAAATCAGATTCAAATCCCAAGTGACTGAAATTCCAATACTTGTGTCTGACAAAACCCCCATTGGCCTTTTAGGGCGTGACGCCCTCACCAGATTGAACTGTACAATTAAGTGCACACCAGACGGATGTGTGGTGCACGTCCCCCCCGAAGAATACCCACGACACAAGCAGCTATTTGCCACGGACCAAGCAGAAGGCTCGTTGGTCTACTGGCTGGGAAACCTAAGTAACGATCTGCTGGAACCTGCCAGATTGTGGGACAAGTTCCTTACAGCTAACCTACCAGGAGCAAGACTGCCAGAATATGATCCCCACTGTACATTGCAGTACTTTAAAGAAGCAAGCGACACAGAGGCTGAAGAATGGAGGAAACAACAGCCACAACAGACAATGCTCAGCTCCGGTTGTATTATACTGGGTCTCCAAGGGGCGGCGATGAAAATAAACATGCAAGAATACCTGAGAGAGACTTTTAAAGTGAACAACAGTCTGCCACATGTGACTTTAAGGATTTCCGAAGATTACGAGCAGAAGCATATAGGGGCAATGATGGTGGAAGCTGAATCCACCGTCTTTGTAACAACAAAAGAAAACCCTGCAATCTGGGCAAGTAAAGATCGGAAATTTCTCAAGATTATGATCTCAGCACAAGGAATGGGCCACCCACAGACGGCCAGAATGGCACACAGCTCTATCTACACCATTGAATCAGCACAAATTCTCAGGGAGGAAATGATGCAACAGGTCCCTGGGGACTTGTGGGCCAAGAGCAGTACAGACATTGGACTTGTAAAGTCAGCCCAGCCAGTGAAGGTGGAACTTCGACCGGGAACCACACCTCCCTGGAAGCACCAATACCGCTTGAAAGACGCTGCCATACAGGGCATTGAACCACAGATAAAAGGACTATTGAAAGCCGGGGTTCTACAGACTACGAAGTCCCCTATTAGCTGTATGCCCCTTTTACCTATTTTGAAACCAGACTCCTCATATCGGCTCTGCCATGACCTACGCGCAATTAATGAACTTTCTGTCGATTTTCCCGCGGAGGTACCGGATCCTCACATTTTGATATCGGATATTCCCGCGGACGCAACGTGTTTTACCGTACTCGACCTCACAGGGGCGTTCTTTTCGGTGCCATTGGCCGAGGAGAGCCAGGGATTATTCGGGTTCACCTATAAGGGAGAGCATTACATCTACAAACGTCTACCACAGGGTTATAGACACAGCCCCCATATCTTTAATAAAGTTTTGAAAGAAGATCTGGAGGACATAGGGCCTCTTATGACATCGGTTATACTTTCGTACTGTGATGACTTGATTCTGTGTAGCAAAAATCAGAAAATTTGCCATGAAGAATCGATCCTTCTTTTACAGAAATTATCAGAGAAGGGCCATCGCGTAAGTTTGAAAAAGCTTCAGTATTGTCAGGATACTGTAGTTTATTTAGGCCAGAAAATCAGCCATAATCAGCGAGGTATTTCCGATGAGCATTTAGAAGCCATTCGTAAGGCGCCTAAACCTAGAACTGTACGCGAATTGATGAAGTTTGTGGGCATGACCCAATACTCAGCCGCATGGGTAGAGGACTACGCAGTCCCCTCAGGCTTATGATCAAAGATACAGGGACCACTCATTTGCATGAAAACCTTACTTGGACAGAGGACGCAATTACGGCGTTCGAGACACTAAAGATTAAGTTAATGGAGGCCCCTGCTCTAGCATTGTGTGATTATACCAAAAGCTTCCTGTTGTATGCTTCAATGTCCACAGGGGGAAAACATGCGTGCGCTATCCTTGCTCAGCCTACAGGCTTTGGTATTAAACCCCAACCCGTAGCATATTATTCCACAGCATTCAGTGAGGTGGAGATGGGTATGGCCCCGTGCTACAGAGCACTGGCTGGGACCTACTTAATGTACGAGAAGGCATCTGCCATCACAATGGGGTACCCGGTGACTATTTGTGTAGAACATAGCCTGAAAAATCTTTTAAACTTTGGCAAATACACATTGACTTTGTCCAGAATTAAGGACTATCACCGAATGTTAGAACTACCCGATGTCACCGTGGTCAGATGCCCCACCAAAAATCCATCAGAATGGTTGACCACCGCCGAGGATGGCGAGCCCCACGACTGCGTGGAAGAGGCAGTAAGGTATTCTAGACTAAGAGCCGATCTACAAGCTCTTCCACTTTCTGATGTGGATGTAGAATATTGGACAGATGGGTCTTGCTATCGCATTGGGGAGACCTTAAGTGCAGCTTATGCAGTTGTACAGGCCCAAGGTACTGATTTTGTAACCGTGAAAGCGGAGGCAATTCCACAACCTGCCTCCGCCCAGCTCGCCGAGCTGGTAGGCTTGACAGAAGCTTGTTTGCTAGCAGAAGGCAAACGAGTAAACATTTACACAGATAGTGCATATGCCCTTAATGTGTGCCACTTGTTTGGTGCAGTGTGGAGAAACCGAGGGTTTAAGACCGCAGATGGTTCTCCAATTAAACATCAAGCACAGATCGTTAAGCTTTTGTCAGCAATGATGAAACCCAAGCAAATTGCCATCACTAAATGCGCAGCACATAAGTCTGACACTTCTCGCATCACTTTGGGCAACAATGCCGCTGATAATTCAGCTAGGGGCGTGGCAGGAGCTAACAGGCCGGGTAAGATCCTTTTAGTAACGCATGAGGTGGAGTTGGAGGAGAGTGTCACAATGACTGATTTAATTTTGATGCAAGATGAGGCCAGTGAACTAGATAAGAACTTATGGCGGGAACGGGGTGCTGTCCAGGACGGCACAGGGTTATGGCGTAACCATGAAGGGTTAGCAGTAGCACCGCCCGACCTATTGGGCTTATTGATACTGGAGTCTCATGGGCTTGCACATGTGGCTAGGACAGAGGTGAAAAGAAAAATCACACAAGAATGTGGGTTCTGGGCACCTTATTTGTTGGAACAGATTGATCAAGTCATAGGTCGATGCACCATTTGCTTAAAGAACAACATCCGACGAGGAGTACCGACGCACCCAGGCCATATTCCCACACCAAACGGGCCTATGAGAGAACTTGTCATGGACTATGTCGACATGATTCATCCAGTATGTGGTCAGAGGTATCTTCTTGTTGTGGTCGACGTTTTCAGTCGCTGGATAGAAGCCACGCCGACGCGAAAAAAGGACAGTCAGTCGGTGGCTAAGTTCCTTTGCAGGGAGGTCTTCAGCCGCTGGGGCGTGGCCGAGAAGCTGGCTTCCGATAATGGGAAAGAATTTGTTGACCGCGCGATGCAGTTGGTCCTTAAAACGTTAGGCAGCAAGCAACGTTTTGTGTCTGCTTATCATCCAGAATCTAACGGTCTTTGTGAGCGATATAATGG